>NC_065582.1:139292644-139596215 GCF_024542745.1 Macaca thibetana thibetana | reverse complement strand
CATAAGCTGCCTAATGACTTTCTTTGTCCAACAGTATGTGGAGGAAATGATAGTTTGCCATTTCCAATTTTTAACCTCAACAGTTCTTACTTACTTACACTGTTTCTCGAAACACTGCCACTACCACCATAAGAACAGGTCAGCCTGGCTAGCCTGCTAGAGATTGAGAGATCATTTGGAGAATAGCCAGTTATCACAGTGAGACAATCCTAGAACACCCAACAACTAGCTGACACTAGATTCACTAGTGTTCCGTTAAGAGAAAATGAGCTGCCCAAGCAAGCGTAATCAAAATCAACAGAATTCACAATTGATCCATAGACTTGGGAGCAAAAATAAATATTTATTGTGTGTACCTGAAGTATCATTTTTTTTTTGTTATGCAATATTATTGTGGCAATAGATAGATGAGTTAGATCAAAGGTCCTGATGGGAGGTGCAGCCAAAGGGCTCATGAGGGCGGAAGTTCCTCAGACATTCTAGGATACTTAGAAGATTGGCCTGCCCAGAACTCATAGAGGACCTTTAGGGGGCACTGTTGCCTAATCCACACACTAGCTGAAGGACCAAGATGCTTTGCCCTCCATAATCCCACACTTTAAGAATTACAGTATTTTAAAACAGAAAGGGATTTCAGTGATCAACTTATTCCATTACTTCATTTTCCAGTAGAGAAAAGTAAGAACAGAAAGGTTACAGGTGGCTGGAATTCACACAGCAAGTGACTTACTTGGTGTCTGTTCTGCCTCATTGTAGAGGTTCTCTACTTACAAATGTGGAGGAGGCTTTAAAGAACTTAACAAGCTGCACATATTTGAGTCAGTCAAGTATTCATAATAGTATGATGTTAAGAAAAATTATACAAGACTTGGACATCAGAAAAAAATACAGCATGTCTTTTCAATGTCATAATAGAGTATTGTTTAACAAGCCCACACAAGGATAATTAAATCTTTAGAATCATTTACTTGAATTTGATTTTGCCATTTAATATTTGATTAGAACCCAAACACTGTCAAGTTAACATATTCGATTATGGATTCTTGTCTAGTACAAAAGATCACCAAAGGTTATGGTTTTATTGCCTTGTAAGACATTAAGCACTTCTGTATTTAACCTACCAGTCTTATTTTACTTTTCCTTTTAAAAAAATTGCCTATAAGTAGCCATTCCTCAAAATGACTTTGAATCCATTTTACCGTCTAAGTGGTTCTCTCATTAATTAACCATTGAACCAATCTTGGAGACCTGTCCATTCATTATTTGTAGGTCATGTTTTCGACAGTTGGAAAACTATATTTTGACAATATCTACTATTGGGTAAGTTATAAATATCAAAGAAATAAAAGCTTAGATTTGAATAATATGCCTAGAGAAAGAGAAAAGCCTAAGCAAAAATAAAAAGAATCAGTCTAAGGTGGTTAGAAAAAAGAACAATGAAGTAAGAGACTTTTTGAGAGTAGGGTGAGCAATATGAACAGTACCAAAAAGATTACTGTCTGAAAACAAAGATCAAGTATTTTTATTCCAGTTTAAAAGAAGTAATGATAGAGCATAAAGACTGTCTTATCAATCTTTGTAGATTAATGCACACAGTAGGCACCTACTTCATATTTGATAAATTGCATTAAAATGGATATCCTATAGAATCAAGATCATTTTTCAAATTAGAAAGTGTCAAATATTTTTATCTGATCTCCAATTTATTATTTCTTTTTCTGTGGGACACATCTTCAGAATATTGTAGGTAGTGCCTAAGGCATTTAAGTTATCTTGACTCAATCTCAAGTACAGCTGACAATGCCTTAGAAGTTTCACTATTTTTTATACCATATCCTACATAAAGGAAAGTGGAATTAGACTGATTTGAGACTTAAATCATTGCTCTCTGTCAAGCAGTTAAATGACACTCAAGTTATTTTTGTAGTTATGTCTCAAGTTTTACTCTGTTAAAAGTAGTCATTTTCCACGATGACAGACCACAAAAGGAATAAGGTATCTGCTGATCTATCTGGCAGACAACTCACCAGGAAGAATATTGACCCAGCCTTCACATTTTGGTGCAACTAATGTGTCAGAATGATGTTGTGTTTCATACAGAGTGTAGAGACTTCAGTGGTTCCATCATGATTTAGCTGATGCACAGTGGTTTCGAACAAGAAAAAGCACCTAAGCTTCATTTGAATTTTAAAAAATGATTTAGTTTGAAATCACTTTGTCATTAGTCACAATAGCCTGAAGCAAGAAAAGAGACGCAAGGTAGTAGATTTAAACATTACCAACAAATTAAAGCAGTAACAGGCAAACAGGAGCAGATCCAAGCAATTCGTCAATCGTGACTGTGATCTGACACAATTCCTAAACAATTTTTATCAACTGCAAAAAAAGAATCATCTCAACTTATTACTCTAGCAGCAAAGAGATAAAGTGACTAAGATTAGGTTTGCAGAATGCATGCAGCTACATTCATATTGCTTGCTTGAAAAGCTAATGAAGTTTAACTTTGATGAAGTTTAATAAAATGTAATTTAACCCTTGTAAATTAAAAACTAACAATAATAATAAGGAATACGTTTATCTTCTAGAATATCAATGAGTCACATACTAAAAAAAAGAATCTAGTAATGTAAAGACATTTATTCAAGGCCATTTAGACAGGACTTCATGAGGAAGCCACATATCTTATTTAATAGGGAAATAAGTGTGGTAGAGCAACTAGAACTAAACTCCAAGGTAATGATTTACTGAGAACTGTCAACAGCATTTTTAGAAAGTGCTATGCGTAGAAATTTTTAACACGTCCCTTCCAAATAAACATGCTAAACATTTTATAAATAGTTAGCAAGGCACTCTATCATATATTGAGCTCCAAAATGTAGAAACCAAAATGCTGAGTTCCCTATTTATTGTATTTAATTTCCTCCCAATGTTGGCATTTAATTCAATGTTTATATTTCCATAAGTTATAGAAATATTACTTTCAATATCAGGCACTGGGATAAACTTTTGTTTTCCATTTGGGATTACCAGAAAAAGAAATCTTAAAGAATCCATTCATTTTCCCTTTACATATTTAGAGTTGAGGGTTTAAAACAGAATTTCTTTAAGATAGGTGACTTTGTGATTACTTTTGTTTCATACTGATTCCTAGTGTTTCTTTTTCATTTGTAAATATTTTGTATAGTAGATATATGGCTCCAATGGAGGAAACCACTTTGTTAGAGACTTCTTTGGTCAGAGCAGAGGTTCTTAGCTTGATTAAGCAGACTTGTTCAAATGCTAGCTGAAATCACACCAGGAGCTGCTTTCATCAATGCCACCAACATACCCCTGGAGAGAAAAGAGTGCAAAGGACACTCCACTCACTTCCTCTAAATACAGATACTAAGCTAGATGAATCTTGTCTTATTCAATGTAGAAAAGCAGTATTGTGGTTATACAAAGTATCTATAAGCATAATCTGAGACTAGTTAAAAACTCAAAGTCTCAAACAAGCCCTATTTGCAGGTAGTCTTTTTCATTAGCTATGCTGTTGTCAGTGATCCAGGGATCAGAAATTGAAAAACGCTTGCTAAACAGTTAAAATTGCGGGCTTCCAAATCAGACAGACCTGGTTGCAAATGCTGAATTTGTCATTTACTAGCTATGAGATATTCAGCAAGTTATTTAGCCTCTCAAAACCTCAAAGTCCTTGCTATAGGAGTAATAATGCTGCCTTCCTCCTAATAAATATATAAGATAATGCATGTAAGGCACTTAGCTCAATGTCTAGCACATAGTAGGATTCAAATGAATATTATATAGAAGTAACCCAGCTGAGGTCACATAAGAAGATTCTGCCTCCAAAAGAAAATGGTACATCACAGAAATAAATAATTACAGAAAACAAAATTTTAGAAGACAATATTATACATCTATGAAAATATGGCCATCATGTCTAATAATTACCACAGCAAATGACACTGAAGGAGAGAATAGTCTATGGAGTGGGATTTGAGCAATGAGAACACAGAGACAGGGAGGGGAATATCACACACTAGGGCCTGTCAGGGTTGGGGGACTAGGGGAGGGATAGCTTTGGGAGAAATACCCAATATAGATGACGGGTTGATGGGGTGCAGCAAACCACCAGGGCACGTGTATACCTATGTAACAAACCTGCACCTTCTGCACATGTATCCCAGAACTTCAAGTATAATTTTAAAAAGCTTTTTAAAAAATAATATTCTATGGTGAAGTCAGTCAGGGAAAGGATGTTGCTGGTGAAAATGAGAAATAAATACAAAGAAATACAAAATGCAATAGAAAAATCAACATTAATATTGATAGTAAGGGTGCAAATTAACACTAGAGTAAACCTTATAACTTATGCATAAGACATGTCAAAAAGCTCTTTAGGGAAAAGTTGCAGTAACAACAACCAAAACAATGGCTAACTCTTCTTGAGTGATTCTTTTGTACCTGGCACTCAGCTAACATGCTTTTAATTGAACTATCTGCTACACCTAATGTCATGTGCCATGTAAGAAAAACTATAGCCACAAATGTCTCAATGTCTAAGAAAAGATGTGGGTTACATATGAAGGAGATCTCGTGTACTATTCTATCAGATCACAGATCACTGTTTCTTTTATTTTATTTCTTTTCTTTTTTTTTTTTTTAGACGGAGTTTCGTTCTTGTTGCCCAGGCTGGAGTGCAATGGCATGATCTTGGCTCACCGCAACCTCCGTCTCCTGGGTTCAAGTGATTCTCCTGCCTCAGCCTCCTCAGTAGCTGGGATTACAGGCATGTGCCACCATGCTCGGCTAATTTTTTTGTATTTTTAGTAGAGACGGGGTTTCTCCATGTTGGTCAGGCTGGTCTCGAACACCCAACCTCAGGTGATCCACCTGCCTCAGCCTCCCAAAGTGCTGGGATTACAGGCATAAGCCACCACACCCAGTCTCCTGAACTTTTATAACAACTTTGGTCTTCTTCAACCACCAAATATTTTTCCCTGAATGTTTTCACTTCCCTGCAGATTATGACTCACTCGTAATGTGAATAAGTATGTATCTATGTGTATGTGTGCAAGTGTACATGTGTTTTGGATTTCAAACCATGCATTTGTTTAAATATTGAAAAATGTAATTAGCAATGTAATTTATAACTTTTCTTTTTCACACTTTAAGAATATTTTTAATCCTTGAAAGTGGAGTTAATGTATATATAGAGATCTGATAAAACATTACAAAACAAGGCTAAATTAGATGGCAAGTAAATTCACCTTTAAAGCATCCACATTATCCTATGGGAATTATTTTCTTCAGCTTCAAAATATTCAGAAATTTATATTCAAACTCAGACAATATTTGTACAATGCTTTATTCTTATAGACTTGATATGACTTCATCATAATGAAATTGTGCTATGATGAATAGCCATCCAGAAGGATTCAAGTCCATGCCAACCCTATAGGTGGCTGGCATCGCAAGTAGTCTGAGTTACAATTTTATCTACATCAGCAAAGGCAACACGGGTGCTGTCTAAAAAACAATCATTTATCAAGGCAGGATTCTCAGTATACTTTTGCTGGGGAGAAAAAAATTCCATAGCTCAGGCATTATAAGAGAGTAAAATAGCCCTCTGTAAAACAATAGCTGTACAAGGTAAGTAAGTCATTTTGATGAGTCAAGAACCTTGCTGAATTTGGAATTCCAATTTCCAATTCCAATTCCAATTTCTTTGAAATTCCAGACAATATTTGCCTAATGAATGTAAACATTTATAATAACTGTAATAGATCTATTTTTAGGGAAAAGTAGTTCAAGTTCCATGCTTCATCTCTTGTTGGAGCATATTCCCCAGGTCCAGTGGGTAATAGAAGATCCACAATTAATGACATAAGTAATAAGGTCTTATTAAGGACAGTGATTCAACTCATTCATTCATTAATTCAACTGTTTCAAGTTATTTTCCTGGGCATTGGGAGCACAGGGGTGAAAAATAATATAGTATTTGCAATTTATCTCAAGAATCACAAAAAATAATAAACAGTAAATGGTATAAAGAAAAATTAGAGGAACTAGGGAATACATTACCCAGCCAAGAAGGTTAGAAAACCTCTTTGTGGAAGTAATACTTAGGCTGAGATATTAGCAACAAGTAAGTTTTAAATAGGCAAAAGAGCTCACTGTTCCCTTATGGGGTGAGGGAAGAAGATGCCTGTTGGTACAAGAAACAATTTTTCAAAGATTTCTCTCAGTGGTATAAGGATAGGGAAGATCAATACTCTTCCTTGTCAAGAGAAATTTGAAGTTTCTTGAAGATATTCTAAGTTCTTCCCTTTCTCTTCTTACTTTTTCTTTTGAAGTGAACAATTATGGCAATGATTTATAATGCATTCTACTCTAACATAATTAATATCTGATAATATCACTTTCCAGACAAAAACCCTGAATAATCATCAATATTTCTACAATGTATTGAGCCCTTAATATAGGCCAGGCACTACCTAAAGCGTTTTCACAAATAACCTCACATAGTTCCTACAACAACTCATGAGATAGTGCTAATGTTTTCATTTTCCCAATGAGGGCACTGAAACCTAAAACGTTGAGCACCTCTCTCTCCCAACATGATACAATTAAAATGTGTTATTCATGATTTGAGTCCCAAATACATACTCTTAACCACTTCAAGAGGCCACCTGCAATAGCAAATATGTATACTCATGGAATTAAAAATACATGCTCATGAGATTTTTTTTAAAAAAGAAAAAAGTTTATCTGAAATATGTCCGCAACAACCCCTAAGTGATGTTTGTAAACAGTTTGGATTTGACTTACATTTACATAGTTTCCAATATAAGCTAAGTCCTGTACTAACTTTTTTCGTATCTCACAAAAAAATTTCTCCTGATTAGAAAATCTTTCCTTTCCAGTGCATGTGAAAATTGTTCTAGAGTTCTTACTGATTGTTCTTACTCCCATTCATAATATTCTTTCTACTTTGATGCTTGGCTGTCATGAAGTGCTTATAGATAATACTTTGTATCACAAATATCCTCTACGTTCAGACGTAAATAAATATTTATAAATAGGCTTACATTTAGTTGATTTATTCTACAGAAAACTGTATCTTAACAAGAGCAGTCTAGCTGAGCAAAGTGGTATTTTTAATTGAAGACACTTTCCCTGTGAGTTATTTTAAAAATGAATCAACGCTACTCAAATCTGCATCTTCTATGTGACAAAAATATTTTTATGATGTTCTTCTACAAGAAGAAATCTATTCCCTATCTTTCTTCCACAAACTCTCCCTGAAATTTGGATATAGCACTTTAAAAAGCTATTTAAAAATTTACTATTCAAGATATATGGTAAAACTGATTGAAACATTTTCCTTTGGTACATAAGACACTGAAATTTCGGCTCCATTTGTAGCCCAGAGAAGGTATCAACATGAGCTCTACCTCTTGTTTCTGATTCGAGAATGATTCTTCATTCTCAAAATTTTCTACAAATAATTAAAGTTAATAAAGTTAATTAACACATTTGCCAAATTATGTATAAAGTAACTGTGTGTACACATGTATATGTAGCAGAAGAGGATTCATTAAGTCACCTATTGTGTCAGTTCTTATATTTTTAAAATCAGTCCTCTCCCCCTTAGTCTTTACAAATGGAAGTATAATCAGTTGGTCATAACGCATATGTTGAATTAGCCTATTAACACAATTCATTACAAATCTACTCTATCTACAATAAAACAGCACATTAAGTCAGCAGAACAAACTTAAGTTCTACTATGACACCAATTGGTAGCACTTACATTGTTAAACAGACACCTGCCACTCTCACCACCCACTCCTCCAAATTGCTGAAGCCATTTGGCTGTTTTCCAGAAACTAATTTGACGTGTCCTGAAGAGTAAGCTCTAAGCTATTAGCTATGGTTTCCAATGGGCATTATCAAAAAACATTCAATGCTTAACAATGCTCTCAAGCTGAAACAGCTGTTCATCCAAAGTGAAACTTTTTTTAACTTTCTCTGAGTCTAGCTAATCTTACTTGAGCTAGAAAATAAGGTATTAGACTGTTTTGCATGTTCTACCACTTTATGACAAGAAAGCCAATTTTGCACTTCAGTAAAGGCAGATTGCAAATTTAGCATGAATTGAACCAGTAGCTGAGTTGCAATTTATGGCAAATGGCTCATCAGCACATTAATGTATACTGCCAATATAACCACTTCAGCCAGGCAGGCCAGAAACTAGAAGACCCAAATACCTAGTAGGCAGTAAAGGAAATGTGCTCTCTATCAACTTGTGTAAAACAAATCTTAGGCCGGGCGCGGTGGCTCAAGCCTGTAATCCCAGCACTTTGGGAGGCCGAGACGGGGGGATCACGAGGTCAGGAGATCAAGACCATCCTGGCTAACACGGTGAAACCCCGTCTCTACTAAAAAATACAAAAAAGTAGCCCTGCGAGGCGGCGGGCGCCTGTAGTCCCAGCTACTCGGGAGGCTGAGGCAGGAGAATGGCGTAAATGTGGGAAGCGGAGCTTGCAGTGAGCTGAGATCCGGCCACTGCACTCCGGCCCAGGCGACAGAGCAAGACTCTGTCTCAAAAACAAACAAACAAACAAACAAACAAACAAAAAAATCTTAAAACCCAAAACTATCAAATATAATTCATTTATTATCATTCTTACATTAGTACTTAAAAAAAAAACAAAGTCAGAACCACAGGTTCTGAAATTAGATAGATTCAAGTTTTGGACTTTGCTAAATACTAGCTTTGTAACCTTGGGTAACTTATTTAGCCTTTCTATGCTTAAGGTTTCTCCTGAGTCAGTGGGAATAATAACAATAACTACTACCTAGAGTTAGTGGTGGGGTAATTTCCATAAAGTGCTTAACACATTGCCTAGCATATAGTAAATGATCAATATTTGTTCAATGTTTTTATTCTATTGTTATCATTTAATATTCTAATAGAGATCTGTAGATGGCCGCTGTCACGTAAAATATTACTGTAGAACTGACCATTATTTCTATACTCAGATATTTGTATTCTTCAACTGAACTAAATGTTAATACTGTAATTTTCCACTTTGGTAAATGTTAGAATGTATGAGAGCCTATATTTTGTGCCATGTTCAAAATTCATTTTATTTACTTTTCCTAGGAGGACATGATCAGCATCCTTGGAGCAACACTAAGAATTAGCTAAAATTCTTACCATCTTGCCAAGATCTGCCAATTGTAAAGAGATGATTAAGAGCTCCAAGGTTTAAAAGGTTTAAAAGGTTTCCTCTGGGGGTGGTGACTGCTTCAAGAGAGGCACAAAATCAAGAATCCTGTGGATATTATTCTATTTAATATTAACAACTTAAAAATATTTGCACTTACTCAAAATATAGCATGCTAAAATTTCTTTTGGGTTATAAATAAGCCAACACATATATCCAGTAGGACATCATTCAGATGTCTTAAAGGCCTAACATACTTTTAATTTGTTGATTCATCCAGCCATCTAGTTACTTTTCCAATTATTCAACAAATATTTATTGAGTACCTATTTATGTTCCAGGCATTCTTCTTGGGTCTGGTGATACAAGTATAGAAAAACAGTGCAAAATTCTTTTCTTTATGGAGCATCCGCTCATGAGACTCCTCAAATCTGTGAGCTCTTCCAGCAGCTATTATCTACCACTACCAGTCTGGGGAAAAATAGTCTACAATTATGGTTTCCACTTCTTCATCTGTCACTCACTTTTCAACTCATTGTTATTTGATTATTCTCCCATCTTTCCTTTGAAATTATTTGTGGATCACTATAATTAGCACTTTTAAAAATCTATGTCTTACCAGTCTAGCCAACACGGTGAAACCCCATCTGTACTAAAAAATATATACAAAAATTAGCCAGACATAGTGGTACACATCTGTAATCCCAGCTACTTGGGAGGCTGAGGCATGAGAATTGCTTGAACCTGGGAGGTGGAGGTTGCAGTGAGCTGAGATTGCACCATTGCACTCCAGCCTGGGCAACAGAGTGAGACTGTCTCACACACACACACAAAAATGTATGTCTTACATACTGTCTCAGTAGCATGTAGCACTCTTAATGAATTCTTTATTTCAATTCTTCCCATAATTCTACATTCTAGCAATGTTCCATTTACCTTTATGAGTATCCAATGTGGGATGCTCTTTCTCTACCTAATTCTAATATGTTATTTTTCCATAGGCTTTAGCTCTCAGTTATCACAGTTTTCTTAGTCTTCAGGTGAATGGGCCTGTTCAGTTGCTTTGAATACAATATTTACATCAATATCATAAAATCAATGTCTTCTCCCCCCAATTTTTTCTAACATCTAGACACATGTAGCCAGTAAGACATCATTTAGATATCCTAGAGGCATACCAAACTTTTAATTAATTTATTCATCTATCTACCAGTTTATTCATTCAATTCTTCAGATATTTATTGAGTGCCAGGCACTCTTCTTGGCTCTGGTAATATGAAAGTAGAGACCAGCCCAAAGTTCTTACCCTTATGTAATTTACATTCTTGCCCATATTCAAAGTCTAATAGAGGTATGAATTTATTCATATCTAATAAACTCGACGTATTTGTCCAAACAAATATCTCTCCTGCTGTAGTTTAGATCTCAGAGATTAGCACACTATCCAGCTAGCTTTCAAGCCACAAAACTTCAGCTGTTTCTGCTTCCTTCTGCCTTATTCTCTTTTCCTTTCAATTTTTCTCAATATTTTTTAATCTGTCTCTTCTTCTCCACAGCCCTTGCAAAAACATTCAACATTTTTTACCTGACTATTGCACAGCCTATTAACATTTTGAGATTTAACATCCTTATGCACCTTTTCTGTCTCTACTCTTCATTAAAATAATATTTACACACTATAAATGTGATCATGTCAATTCCTTATTTAAACTTTTTCAGTAGCACCTGATTGTTTTCAGGGGAAAAATTATATGGCATAGCATTCTACATGATTTGGGCCCTGTCTCCCAGTCCAGCCTCATCTCCCCTTCCTTTCCCCAAACCATCCTTTCAGCCATGTCAGGTACCCTGGTATTAGCAAAGGCTATCAGCGCCTGATCCATATTCACTTGGTTTACCCAGGAGGTTACTCCACGTAGGCTGATAGCTTACTGCCTTTCTCTGCCTGAGGGATACTCTGCCTACAGGATCTTTATAAACATTATTTACTTATTTACTTATTTATGTATTTTTAATGTGTATACAGTTATTGGATACATGCGCAATTTTGTTACATGCATAGATCGTGTAGTAGTCAAGTCAGGGCTTTTGGGGTATCCATCACCCAAATAACATACGTTGTACCCATTAACTAATTTTTCAGTAGAATGGTGGTTACCAGTGGTGGTGTGGGCCAGGGGATAATGAGGAGATATCGTTTAAAGGGTATGATATTTCAGTTATGTAACATGAATAAATTCTAGAGATTAAGTGTATAGCATCGGGACTATGGTTAATCATACTGTATTCTATACTAGAAATTTGCTATGAAAGTAAACCTTAGATGTTCTCACCACACACAAAAAGAGTATCTATGTTAAGAGATAGACGTGTTAATTAGCTTGACTGTAGTAATCAGTTCACTATGTACATGTATGTCAAAACATGATGCTGCACACCTTAAATATATACAATTTCAATTTAAAAAACACTGCTGAGTGAACCTAATCAACAAAAGACAGGAATTGGTAAGTACTCCAACTTCTTTGTCATCCAGTGGGACTGTTCTAAGGCTTGCCCCCCACATACTTTGGGAAGGTCTCAAGCATGATGAGCACACAGTGGTAAACCCGCTCATTAATGACACTTGACTGGCTTTTCTTCCTTTCCTTCTCACTTCCCTCACAGTGCTTCTTGAGAATACCTTAAAAATAAATTGCTTGCACACATCCTTGCAACAGAGTCTGCTCTGAGAGAAACCCAAATTAAAACACCTGGACTCTCGCCAGGATGTCTTAGTTTAGTTCTAGAAATGTGAGCTATATTCCCTTGCTTCTGGTTCTTTGCACATTCTCTTCTCACTGTCTTCTCTCCTCCATCTTCTTTACCTCCCTTTTATAATTTCCAAGATAGTATCGAAATATTGCTTCCTTTGAAAGGTTTAATCTGACACCCCACCACCCTCATCAAATCTTACACCATATAAACTCAAATCAGGACCACTGAATCTTCACACCACATCCCAATGCTTTTTCCTAGCCTAGCATTTAGCATGCTTGTGTGAGTGCCCCTCCAGACTGTGAATTTCTTTAAGGGCCTCAACAGTGTCTTACTATTTTCCTTTCCCTACCAACTAGTGCAGTACCAAACACCGGAAAGTATTCAATGAATGTAAGTCAAATGAATTCGATGACAAATAAATGATGAGTAAACAGCATTAAAATAAATCAACAACAAAATCATTCTCTCTTGTACACTCAAAACAGCAGAAATAAGTTTCACACAATGTGTTTAGGAAATAAGTAGTTGGCAGAGCTATAAAGCCAAAAGCAGTACATTTAAATCCACTTGAAAACCAGATGACAGTCTTTTATTCTACCCAGATTATACTTCCTGGGCCACTATGGTAGTTAATGGACTGTTTAAAGAGTCAGTCCTGGAATATTAACTGATAACCAGAATAAAATGCTTTTCCTCTCCTGTCTCATACATCTGCCTGTTGGAAAGTATGCCTGAATGACTGCTACTAAGTAGGAAAGAGTCAATCCTACATTAACCTGCACCTTTCTCTTGCCCTTTGAGGCTACACAGGAAAGACATGAAGCTCATGGGCACCAACCTGCCTCTCCCAGAGCAAAGGGATGAGAAATATGAGCCTGTTCTTCAAACTGCTTGGAACATGTAGCCAATGGCTGTGATAGCTTGTTTAACAAGGACTGGTTTTTTCCTCTCAATCATAGTTCTAAAGCTATCGTTTATTGAAAAGCTGATTTTTAAAGCACACACTAGAACAGCTTTTCTGTACAGCTGCAATGCTATTTAAATCTTCCATGAATATCTCCACAAACCCAAGAAAATTCTAAACTGAAATACTGCTCTTAGAGAGGACATAGTAAAATAAGACCCTATAGGAGGAAAATTCAGGAAGTGAAATCTGGTTGTCAATTTTAATACTGGAATTATAAAATCAGGCATATAGCTTCCACTCTTCTGAGCTGAAAGATCACCTAAAATCACTATTTGAAAAAATAGCCTACAGGCTTTTTGTGGGGACGTTGGTAGATACTAGCAATCTGCCTCAAAGTCATTCCTTAATAGTCTCCAGGAATGTAAATAAATGCCTCACCTTTTTCTTGGAAGAGACTGGAAAGTAGATGAAGAACAAGAAGTCAAAGCAATACTTTAAAGACACTAAACAAATCAGTGAGAGATAACATCGGCCTTAGGAAGAGCTGACTGTTGAACCCAAATTTCTGCTCCACAATAAAACCTCAAGTTCTTAACTCCAGCACTATTTTGGGGGAAAAAAATCTCTATAGGCCACTGGTGATCCTGGCAAGACTGATGTGATGCTTTAATCTCATGTAACTGGCCATATCATTCTCCTGCTGTGACCAAGCAGTCTCACTGCAACCCTTTAGGCTGCATTTGCAGCATTTTAAAATGTTGATACTTCTTTGAATTTCATCAAAGTGGAAACTGATAGATTCTAGCCAGCTATATTGCAACATTCATTTATTTCATTTAAGACATTCAATTTCCATCAAATGACCTATCAAATGAAATTAGATAGAGCTTGAGTCACTATTATAAATATTTTGGAGCCATTTACTTGGAGACTGTTGATAAAAACAGCACTTTTTGGTTAGTCATTTGGGAAACCCAAGAAAGGTTTCCCAAATAACTAACCAAAGAAAGAGCATTATGAAAATTGTTTTGTGTTCCATCAATTATTGTGTAGCCCTATGGTTCATGTCTGCTAAGTCTTAGTTCCCAATATAATAGAAACTCCAGTGTGGAGCTAAGTCACTGCTTGTTAAATTATTGATTCACTTCAAATAAAGAAATGTCACAACATTCTGTGGATAGGAAAGGATGATTATAAGACATAAGGAGTCTATACAGCCTTGGTACCTAGTACAATGCCTGGCACAAATTAGGCTCTTAACAAATATCTGTTGAATGAATAGATAAATAAATGTGCATAAGTTGAGAATCTGATGTTTATGAAACACTAAGCACTGGTGCATTGAAAGTTCCACACAAATTTCTTAAGTCATCTTTTGAGCACAAAGCAAGAATAAAAGTGCAGCAGATCCAAAAATAATTGGATCTAATTCATGTTCTAAAGCATTGTGGAATTAATAAATAAAAATTTAATGCCATTTTGAGTTCTCGTTATGCCGTGGAAGCCTGCTGGTCTCTTGGTTTTAAAATACTTTTCCAGAATACTAAAATCAGAACTCTTTTTCTCATGTTGTTCTTTCCTTTGTTTCCATAGGAAACAGTGACTTCCAGGCATCCAAGATGACACAACATAGATTGCCAAATTGCATGCCACCCTGCAGTTGCCAAGGAGATAATGTATGTCATTCCTACAAATAACATGTTGCTCATGCCTTCATTTCCTTTATCTAGCTTTTTAAGATATTCTTTGCCTGAACTGAATTCTGATAATGTTCACTGTGAACTGATGGAAACATTCCTTTTTAAAAAATTTGTTTACCCCATTCCCCCAAGGCACTTGATCACATCACACACGCCGTCTGTGGAAGGTCTGGGCATATTTTATGCCGATTTTGGAACCAGTGATTCAGCAGTTTTCACTGAAAAAATAAATGCATCCTGAATTCTGTCTGCCTGCGTTCTAAGTAAAGGTCCAATTAAATCCACACCTGGCACTAACATATTCCAGTTTAAAATGGCCTACCACAAAAGCAGCTGCACTTAGTTAAATTTATAGGGGAAGGAAGAGGAGAAAAGCAGGAAGGAAGGAAAGAGGGGAAAGAAGGATAGAAAGAAGAAAGGGCGCAAAAAAGGAAGGAAGGAAGTAAAACTGGAAGAAAAGAAGAGAAACATATTTATTGAGCACCTGCAGCATTCCAGATTAGACATCTGTAAGATGAACAAACAGAATAAGAAAAATTCAAGATCTTGGCTGACATCATCCCACTAGCAAGAGGCAGAGTCATTCTTTGAACTTGCTTGTATCTGACTTAAAAGCATGTGTTTCCCAGTTAATCTTTTGTGCTGCATAATAAATCTCCCTGAAACATAGTGGCTTAAAGCAACAACAATCATTTTAATTTTATCTCTCAAGGGTTTGGAGGCTGGCTGGACTCAGGTAAGCAGCATTCTCTTGGAGTCTGTCACATGGTTTCAATCAGAAGGGCTGGGGTTGGAATCACCCTGAAGATGTCCTCACTCCCAGGCCTGGCGGTTGAGGCTGGGGCTGTCAGCCAGAATACCTTACAGTATATTGTAAATAATAGCCACAAATGAATTACTGTATCCTTTTACATACTCCACTTTGGGCTGCATTCTTTTTATTTTAATTTATCAACTACTGTCAATACATCAAGAGGCTTTTGGCCAATGTCTTTATTTTCTCAGCATCCTAAAATTATTCTAATAGTGAACCTGGTAGACCTACACCTTGAACCCCATCCACGTGATCTGAAACAGTCATAAAGCCTCCACTGAACATCCAATCTGTGTGCTACCCTGAAAATAATCAGATTTGTTTATCCTTTGGAAACCTATTAAACTTTATCATAAATAAAGAGACCTTCTGCCAGAAGAGAGGATATTAATGATAAAGAAGTATCATGGAGGAAACACAGTAATCTGATTGTGGGGAGCATTCAGACTAGGGAAGAATATTATGGTGGGCTAGTAAAAAAAGAAGCAAATTATGTCTCATTGCTTGCATTGCTGAGAGTAGATGATTGTGCTCACTCTACTGTGCTGGGAGATTGGCCTGAAAGAAACATATATAATATTTTATTTCATGTAGCTATTTCTGAGATGAACAACTCTGTAATGAATTAGGCTGCACTACACAGTAATAAATTTGGTCTAACAAGCAGATTACCATTACCTCAAACGATAGCAGTGTTCTACCCTGAATGTAACACTTGGATTCATACTGTCTCACCCCAGTAAAAGTCCAGCATGAATTTTCATTCAGGCCAACAAATATGATGAAACATTAAGGTATCTTTGATGACTGCTTTGCAAAATAGACCTAAAAATGGAAGCACTTAGGTAATGCACACGCTAGATCCCAGCAGGTGGAATAAAGGACATCTTATTCAGGATTTCTCTTCTCACTTTCATATTTGTGATTTTATCCTACATGCTTCAGCCCCAAATTTTACTCCTTTCCATATACTTCTTTTCCTAAATGAGGACTATAGTCCGGTAGCAAAATCTCTGAGAGTAAAGCAGCAGTGTTTAAAGACAGTATTTGACCGTCTTACTTTATAGAACAATTGGCTTATACCTTGCACAGACGTTGCAGTGTAACAGACTTGAGATCCTTTTTGTCCCTCAATTTTATGTTCTTTGAAGCTTAGAAACTTCATAGTGCTATAATTTCTAAAACCATGAGTAGCTAGTGCACTTACTGGCTACAAAATGACTGGACAGTAAGTTAACTGCAGTCAAAAATTATCACACGTTCTTATGGGATTCTAAAATCCTTTATTGATTGTAATATTAACTTTTAAGCCCATTATAGTATGTATATTACAGTCATATATATCTAGATTACTATTTGGAAACATTTAAATTAAATACTTTAGCAAATATTCACTGCTAGAAGACCATCTTTTACATTTGGTCCCTTGTTAGGGTGATTACCTAATCTATTGGTCAAGCAAGGACATTTTTGTCCAGAACAAATGCTAATCTGGGTATTTAGCATTTAATAATTTTTATTATTTTAATTTAATCTAAAGCCTTTTAATTTAATCTGGGTACTTCATCTGGGTAGGCGACAAGGACAATAGTCATAAACTCCAGCAATTGCAGGCAAATAAGCACAAGATTAAACTATCCATTGTAGATTAATTGGAAAAAAAAAAGTCATTTGCTAGGAATTTGAAGATTACATTGGAATAAAATCTGTATATTTCATTGAAAAAAGTTTTTAAAATTTCCATATTTTATCTCAATAATATGTTGGCATACTTCTTTGAAACATTTGTAGTAATGAATTTTATAAAATATATTTGACTATGATGCAAGGGATATTACCTATGGGAAATGTGCAAAAATGAATGATGTATTGAATTTTGAAATACAAATGCAATTCATAAGAAACACTGTGGGAAAATAAGTATAAAGAAAAAGAAATTAGATATTGAAAGCTACTCAAGGAGAGATTCACTTTTTTTAATTAACCAAAAACAAATAGGATTCACCATATAAAAATCTCATTCTATTTTTGTGAATTGCTTGGGGATGCTAAAATAACTTTCTGTCAGCAGATCAGGTCTCCATTGACCAAGATCTATTTCAGTCCCAAAATGTATTCTTGTTCTATGGATAATAGGTAACCTCCTTGGTGCCATTTTTAGACCAGCCCGTTGGCAAACAGCAGAAAGCGTGTTAACATTTTTCAGGATCAGCTAAGGCTTTAGCAAAGTGGGTTTCTTGCTTGCAGAAGCAGTGATAGTGAGCTAAGCACAAGAGAGAGCGCCTGTTGAAGCTCAGAATCTATACAAGCATAAACTGCTTCAAGTCAAAATAAAACAAAGCGAATAAACCAACAAAACAATCCTACTGAGACCATTAAGATGCCCAGAGAGGACGTGCCCCCATTAGACCCAGGCACACAGAGTACAGCTCCAAGGTTTTGATACTCTCAGCTCAGCTGAAATCTCTGTCTTCAAAACAAATAAGCTAACAAATTTAAAAATGCAAATCACTATCATAATTCATGACAAATTCTTATTAATTACCTCTTTTGCTGTTAAAAAGAGGCAACTAATAAGGGAATTTTATGTCAGAGCTAGGCCTCATCTTTACTTCAAAAGATAATTTTCCACCTCTTTAAAAGCCATTTTTATCTAGCAAACTGGCATTTTCTAATGGTTCGACCTAAGAAAATCTGGTTTTTCTCAAAACAAATCTCAGGCTCATTTCTTCATGGAAGGAGCAGCAGGTGAAAGTTAAGTGCCTAACCCAGGCTTCCACTTACCATTGCTCTCCCTCATTTTTTTAAGCTAATGATATTCTCTAAAAAATATCATTACTATATGCTTGTCCAGCTCTTGTTTACTCTCCAGGGAAGCAAGAAGCTTCAAGCCCCAAAGAAAATCTCTTTTTCACTCCTTTCAAGCAAGATATCCTTATCAGAGCTCTTCCAACCAAACTAGCACTCAGAAGAGTATCTGATTATTATTAGAACAAGCAAGTAATAGATTCCTTCCTTCACAAACAGCCAGAAAACCTATACTGGTGCCCCAGGTATCTCTGACCAGGAGAGTTGAGCATGACTCTAACTTTCTATTTCATATTTATCTGCACTGGAAGACAGAGATAACCCACATAATAAAACTAAGGCTCAGAGGAAAAGTCAGTGGAATACAGGAATAGTACTTTCTTCATATGGGTGAGTTCCAAAGAAATTAGGTCGTTTGTGGTTAAGAGAAGAGTTACACAAATTTCCTTCAGTTATCCAAAACCTATATGTGAGTCTCAAAAAGCAAATCAACAGTGTCATATGGGTTTGTGGGACTTTTTACTGTTATTACGTTATCTAACCAGTTAATATTAATCATGTTTTCTATATTATTGAATATATGCTATGTAATTATAATTAATATTTTACAGAGACTACATTGTATTCATAGTCTTTCATTTGTTGACTCAATCAACAAATATTGGGTGCCAGGCCCTGTACTAAATATTGATCTTCAAGCTCATACTCTTCAAAACACTTTTCAAATAAATCCGCCCAATAGACTAAACCCATATGTCCTAATAGTTTGTTACCCTGGAGACAGTAATAGTCCCACTTTGTATTTAAAGAGTTGACTTTCTGCTTTTTGAACACACAGAGTCCTTGCCACTCTTTGCCAATTTCTCTTTGGAAATGTCAATCCCAATCCCCAAGTGCCAGGGGCCTAGACAAAGAGAAAACGCAGATGTGCTAAATGGTGCAGCTTCTTCCTCTGTAGCTTCTTTTCCTAACATTAATATATATATTTAATAAAATAATAGGAAAATTGTTATATATATATATATTTCAAGAGATGTCTTGATATCCACATTAAACTGACTGGACTTAGGAAAACCTTTTAGGGAGGCAAAAACAGAGTGCCCACATGCCTACTGCTTCTGTGAAACCCCTGAGAATGGCCTTCTCTCTGACTAGGAAGCCTAAAGCTGTTTACAATTAGCCAACAAAAAGCAATGAAAAATATTTACTTTTTAAAATCTTGTTTTAGCCAACCCACCCTCAAAAGAGAGACAGAGAGTCTGAGAGAGAAGAAAAGTTTAGTGGCCTACATTGTTTGGGATTCGTGAGACTAGAGAGTATAAAGAAATCTCCATACTGGTCATCGATATGAAGATATCAGAATTATAATAATTGAGCTCAAAGTTCAAGAGCTATAGACTGAGGGAGAAGGAATAGAGTCTTACAGAATAACTAAGAAGTTGAAAATTCAGGATTATTAATCGTGGCAGCAAAAGACAGTTTGGGAAAGTACATGATGTATTAGTCAAGTAAAGAATCTAGGAAGCTAAAAAAATCCTGTAACATCTGAAATACTAGAAAATATTACGAAAAGCGTGCCATGTCACACAATCTGAGTGAAAAGTGTCCTCTTTCTAAAGGTGTTGAAAAATTGATCAAAATATATAAAAATTTTCTTTTACCAAAGACATTTTTCATACATAATATCCTCTAATTCATTTAGTGAAATAAAATAAGTCATACCCAAACTGATGTTTCTTGAAACTTCTAAATCATCTGAGGCTGAGCAAAAAGCTGGAGATTTAGCGATGTATATTATGTTGTGGGAAAATTAGCTCCTCAAAATAGCAAAAGAGAAAATTGGCAGCTTAGTCAAATACACCAGAAGGAATGAATAATCTTACTCAGTAGCTTAGAGATGAGAACTTGGTGGAAAATATAACTAAATGTTGAGGAAAGTTGTTTAAAGCAGTTGTATATTTTTGAAGCTGATTTTTTTCCATTCTAAAAAGAAGTGCTGGCCCACTCACATTGCAATATAAATGGAAAAAAAAGATTATAAAATAAATAAAATATTGAAGTACCAGAAAAAAACCTTTTAATAACAAAATTTCACCAATGGAAATGTGTAGTTTTTTCATATATTGCTATTACCAGCAACCATGTCTATATCTCAGTTATATGAGGAATGAAATCAACCAGTTAGGCATTTCTTGAGCACCTGGCTATGTGTTAGGAAATATGCGCTGGGAAGTGATGGAGTAAATGGAGAAGTAATAACAATTCCAATAATATAGTAATTGTTTATAAATTATATAGCAATTCTAGAATGTTTCTTAAGCTAGACCATAAACATTACAAACCGACTCACGATATACATAATAAGGAGCTGGCTTATCCTTGCTACTCTCCTTTATCTGCTGACGATCAATAAAATACACCCCACCACCAGTCTGAGTTCTGCCATCATCCCCCACTCCCTAAAGCTCCGCATGCTTCTTTGTAGTGTCCAAATACAATGTCGGTTCCTCTCGATTATTTATATCACTATACACTGTCTCCTGATGTAGTATTTCAGGGCAAAAACTACCTCTAAAACTTCTTGCAAATTTTTCTCCCATTTAAACCAACGTATGTTGTAAATAAATATTGTTAATTGAATATGTTGATGCACATAAAATAGATTATTTCAAATAAAAAACAATGGTAATATATTCTAAAGTTTTCTAAATGTTTAAAATGTCACAAAATGTTGGGAAAAGTGTGGATTAGTTAGTCTACAGTTTGTTAAAATAACTGTGCAAAATTAATTGGTAATTTTTAGAGTTGACCAAATCCGCATGTATTTTATGAAGAGTAGATGATTTCAAGCATGTGATTAATTTTCTCTGACCGATTTCTATGTAAACCAAAACACTGACTAAGGGATATGGCTTGTATACAAATGGGATAGAGTTTCAAAGTATGGCTTACACTTCTAACAATGTAAACATTAAGACAATCTTCAGAAAAATTGTGGATAGTTGGGGAGTGAGTATGTGGCCAGGGACACAGCAGAGTTCAGCAGTGGTTGTGATGGGTTGTAATTGAGGGGCAACGGTCTGTAGTGGCTGTGAACCTACACTTTGGATCCAGACCCCTGAGTTTAAATCTGGTCTCTGTTACTTAACAACTGTGTAATTCTGGGCAATCACTTAGACCTTTCTGTGCCTCAATTTTCTCATCTGTAAAAAGTATTGCTGTGAAGACTATATGAATATATATGAAATGCTTAAAATATTATCCAGCAAGTAATAAGCACAGTATAATTGATGTTTTTATTGCTGTTGGAGCAGTATAGATTTCTGCTGTAGAGGTGAGCATGAAATAACCTGAATATCTAATTTGATCTGACTCAGTGACCCCAGAAAGAACCATCCTTCCTCTAATCAGCTCTTCATATATCAGTCGTACTAAAGTAAGCACTTGTTAAAAAGTGCAAAGCGACCGGGCATGGTGACTCATGCCTGTAATCCCAGCACTCTGGGAGGCCGAGGCTGGTGGATCACCTGAGGTCAGGAGTTTGAGACCAGCCAGGCCAATGTGGTGAAACCCTGTCTCTACTAAAAATACAAAACAAATTAGCTGGGCGTTGTGAAGGGCATCTGTAATCCCAGTTACTTGGGAAGCTGAGGCAGGAGAATCGCTTGAACCCAGGAGGTGGAGGTTGCAGTCAGTCAAGATCGTGCCATTGCACTCCAGCCTGAGCAACAATAGTGAAACTCCGTCAAAAAAAAAAAAAAAATCAGTGCAAAGCAAACTTGCATTAGTTACAAAGAATGGATGGGTTTGTACTAACACAGACATTTTTAATTAGATGTGAATTTAGATATAATCTCGCCTAACTTCATCATTTAACAGATGGAGAAATGGAAACCTAAGTATTAGGTTTTGCGATCAAAGCTACACTACACTGGAGAACTGAGAGTAGAGACAAAATCCCTTAATGCCTGCCTGCAGTTATTTCTAGGTGAGAGGCAGCACCATGAATCTGAAACCTTCCAGCTTTCTGATGCCAAACAGACAAGGCTCAAATCCAAGTCTACCATTTACTACACATATGATTTAGGCAACTTACCAAAATACCAAGGCTCAGTTTGCACAACCACAAGATTATGTGTATAACAACATAACAACACATGGCAGAATTTGTTATAAAGATTAGAGATAATTCATGTAAAGCAACTAGCACAGTATGTAGTACATAGTAGGTACTCAATAAATGATGATGGTGATGATGATGATGATGACATGCTGTTCTCTAAATTCTATACTAAATACATTTCACAGCTTCTTCATTTGCCATGCTATTTACAAACACAGAACACATGAAAATAAATGAACAAATATACTATTAATCTATATCATCTATATTTATACCACATACACACACATACACACCCTACTGTATTAAACTATGTTGCCTTACTCCCTCCTTGAACACCAGTTAATATATATAGCCTTCTTAATGCAGCACTAAATTTATGGCATTTCCTCTTAAGGAAAAGGAAAGAACCTAAATATTCAATTTTGATGCTAAAGTTGGCATTTTTCTTTCCATGTGACATTATTGCCAATAATTACCAAAATATGCAAAATATTGGTTCAATAAACTACTAAAATCTATTTATTCTTCCCTTTGCCATTTTGAATAGTGATACTTAATTTGTTACGTTTTTGCATTTCAAAGAGTAATTTGAAGCTCAACTCTGCTACAATTTATTATTACCCCTTCTACCTCTCCTTCACAGCATTTTGAAGGTTTGTCACTATTTACTTTAGATTGTTGAATGCCTATCCTCCCTACCACCCTCATATCTATGAAAGAAAGAGCACAGTATTCCCAACATACTGACACTTGCTAGGTAGTTCATAAATATAACAGGTTCCCAGTATGTAATTGAATATAAAGGTCTGTATTTCAGGAGACAGGTTTAAGGTGACAGTAAAAATTTGACAGTAAGTTCACTCTACTATAAACATACTTGAATTCTAAAACTAATACTCAGACCATACTTTTATATAGTAAATACAGCCACTAACAAGATTAATAGCCTTTCTCTCTTATGAGGCTAAGTTCCTAGGTTTTGTCTTGAATCCTCGTGCTTTGCAGGGTGACTGCATAATAGTTGCCTGGTAAACATTTGTTATCTGACTAGCTGAGATCTGCTCTAATGCTTAGCATATCATTTCTCTACATATGAAAAATAAACTAACATAAAAAAACATGGCTGGAGATGAAACATAGTTCTAATATTTTGGGGACTGAAAACATAGAGTTTAGTAATTGTGCATTAAACAATCACTCATTGCCTAAAGAACATTACTAACAACAGAACATTCTGTACTTAAAAGAGGTATGAGTTTGAGGAGATACTTATTTAAATAAAATTTAAAGAATGTCACTAAACTCCTGTCATAAACACACCTAAATGTCAGATGAATTGTCAGTACTGCCTCACGTACTTTTTCAAACTACCATAAACAAAGTTTGAAAATGAAAGAAATAAGGACAAATGAATAAAATAAGGTTTGTTGCATGTTAGCTTCAAGTATTTAAAGAACAGCATTTTTAAGAGGAATTTTAAGAATGATTGAAGTGAAAATCTGACACTGACCTAGTTTATATACCCTTTAGGAATGGAATGAAGCTTGTATATTATGGTAGCCAACTACTCTTTCCTCACAATGCACAGCTGTATGCATAGATTTGCCGAGGCTCTTTGTTTTTCCTTTTTTTTTTTGTTCCGCAAAGTGTCCTTCTCAGTTCTCTATTGCTGCCCATTAGCCAAGTGCAACAGCTGAAAATGTGTCTCAGAATGCTAAGAATGAGTATTTGCTGTCCTAAATGGTCACAGAAACCCTGCTGTGGCTCGCTATTTAACATCTATCTGCCTTATGCTCACATTTATTTCAGGTAAAAAAAAAAATTGCAATCAAAGACACATTTTTTGAAAACTGAGGACAAATATATTAGGTTTTAAAAGTACCATATTTCTTATTGTCAGATTTCTATGATTGGTTCATAACCAACCATTAAACAACTGTAATTTTTAAGCACTATGCTATGTGCTGTATGGGAAAATAAGTGTGCTGTATGAAGTCATAATTCATTTTATTAATGAGCTCGCCATATCACTAAATAAATACAGCAATCACATAGGAAACAATTTAAGCAAAATACCACAGGATATTACAAAGTGATAAATGAGATCATGCATATTTTATTTAAGATTCCTAAAGAAATAAAAAGTAATAATCACAGATACTATTTACTAGGCACTAAGTACTGTACTGGGTACTTTATCGAATTACACAACTTAATCCTTATTATAAGCCTTTCCAGTAGATAATATTATTACCCCCACTTTAAGGATCTGAACACTTAAGACCATATCCTCAAGATCCTAGAGCTTGGTCAGAATGAGCCCCAAAAAGAAAATAAGGCTACAGTTTGACTTTGAAGGATAAATACAAAAAATAATTATCATTAAGAGTACTTGAATTATTACTTACACATTCTTTTTTTACATTATCTTTTTCTTAAAGACTCTAAGCAGAGAAAATAGCTCTTTAATTTTGCAAATAGAGTTGTAAGAATCTATGGACTTTAAAATTGAAAAGTCCGGGAAGACTAGTTATGGTTAAAATGGAAATAAAGAGAAATAGAAGTTAGGTAGATTGGAAAGGAAATGCATACAGTAGAGAATTTTGCACTTGAACTTTGAAAAAAGAAAGTCGTTATTGTGGGAAAGGACAAGTTGTCCTGCTATGGAAGTCTCCACTTATCTAAACTTGAATTAATTTGCTTCTTCATTAAATGTGCTTCATCTCTCTTCCCTATCCTAGTGATTGATGCCACCACCATCTATCTCAGCCTCCATTTCCCTCACCCAATATATCCAATCAGTCATTAAGTCTTGAGGCTTAAAAAGCATGAGGCTTTCTGTCTCAACCCTGCCACTTACTAGATAGGTGACCTTGGGAAGATTATTTGATCTTTAACGAGTAATTTACTCAACGGTAAAAACATGGATAAAAATAGAACATATTTTATAAGTTGCTAGAATTCAATTATACACTAAATATAAAAGTTTTTATTACTGGTACATAGAAAGCATTCAGAATATTAAGCTATTAATTATTTATAGAAATATGAACAAAATATTCTATATTGGGCTTATTATCTTCTGACTTCATATATACATGCATCATATGTATATGTATATATTTTTATATATCTATAATACATATAATTTAATGTCTACTCTTAATAGAGATATCAAAAATTAAATATTAAATGCCATAGAATTGTATTTAAGAAAAAGAGCTCTGCATTCAGACAGAGCCAAATTAATTTCAATATTAGGTTTACCATTTTCTATCTGTGTTATATTGAATATATCACCTAAGAACTGCAAACCTCAGTCTCTTCATCTGTAAAATAGTTATTGTGAGCTTGAAATTGAGTAATACACGTAAAGCACATTATATAATACCTGATACAATTAATGTTAGCCATCTCATTATATCACTGAATTTTTCATAAGATACAGCATGCATATATTAATGCATAATTTGTGACTGGACAAGAACTAAAGAATATATGATTGAAGCGATTTTTAAAAATATCATTTCATTAAGAAAGCTTTCTTTTTTGTTCTATAATTGCTTATTTTTCAAATTATTCTATTAATCCAAATCACTTGCATCCGTGAGACAGTAGGTAGTCTAAGAAGTAGTTAAGAATGTGAAAGGAAAGAACCTCAACTCAAACTAGAACAGGGGCAAATGCAGCGTCAAGGTAATAATGAGCAGAAACGGAACAGCTGGTTTGCCTTCTAAGACACCCAAAGACATACTCAAGCTACCAATAGCTGCTTTTAGATTCCGCCAATTGCCCTTTTCTCCTTGCTTCATGAATATTTCATGAACTATTCCATTTCCCAAAGAACCAAAATGATCACCATAAGCCTGTGCCAGGTTATCAACAACAGTCCACAGGTCCCGTATAGTGACAATGGATCAAACTACTAGTGAGTTACCCAAAGGGCTACTGAAATACCAAATGTCGTGTAGACTCTAAAGACAATTTAAAGTGAAGAGTTCAAACAAATTTTAAGCAAAGGCAGTATCATTTGAATAAGTAAATAGCTTTACCAGTTGGAACACATATTTGAATAAGCAAATTTCAGCTTCCTGATAGAAATCTCTACTGAAATTCAAAACTTGTAAGATTCTTAGAATAAATGTTTCTTTCTAGTTGTAACATTTTGCTTTTTTTTTTTTTTTTTTTTTTTTTTTTTTTTTTTTTGAGACGGAGTCTCGCTCTGCCGCCCAGGCTGGAGTGCAGTGGCCGGATCTCAGCTCACTGCAAGCTCTGCCTCCCGGGTTCACGCCATTCTCCTGCCTCAGCCTCCGGAGTAGTTGGGACTACAGGCGCCCGCCACCTTGCCCGGCTAGTTTTTTGTATTTTTAGTAGAGACGGGGTTTCACCGTGTTAGCCAGGATGGTCTCGATCTCCTGACCTCGTGATCCGCCCGTCTCGGCCTCCCAAAGTGCTGGGATTACAGGCTTGAGCCACCGCGCCCGGCCACATTTTGCTCTTAACATACTTTTTCCTTCTTGATTTCTTTCTTCTTATTTCTCTTTCTCTCTCTGTCCTTTAATTTTAATGTGTTCTTAATCTTTAAAGTAGTACTTGATACTGAAGGCATTTGATGACAAGTGATACTGTAAAACCAGCTGCACTCTGGCAGGAATCTAGAATCAGGAGAATGGGTGGGCCAACCCATTAATCACTGTCTTTAGACCACAGATATTCTTCAAGTAAACCACTGTGGAGATCTAAGTCGTTACACATACATAGTCACATATTGTGGAAGATACGAAGTATATAATGCATATTTTGACTAGATTTATTTTAAAGTCTTTCCCAATGCTTAAATGGTATAATCCTATGTTCTTCACAACCAAATTTGATCTTCTTGACCTTGGATGTGCCATTTACACATAGCATGTGGATCATGCTGAAAAAGGAGTTACTAAATCAGAATGAACTTAGCCAATGGAATGAGCTCAACCAACCATTTACTGTAATGGCAATTGCTGTAATCAGGAAGTATGTTTCAGGGAGCCCACGGAAGATTAACAGTTCTCTTCCCATCTTTGGAAATTCAGCAGAATAGTTTTATTGTGATTAAGTAGTACTTTGAAGTGTTTAGAATATTCCATGATAGCACTAGTACAATGAGTCTCATCACTTTGCAAAAAAGAAAAAAAAGAAAACTATATCAATTCACTATAACACAAAAATTATATATATGTGTGTGTGTGTGTGTGTGTGTGTGTGTGTGTGTCTCCAAAACTGGAATACTTAGACCTACAGCAATCCTGGCATTGCGGAGTGTTAATAGCTATATGAGACAGTCAATATATTTTATAATTTCAAATTTATTAGAAAATCACAAATTGAAATACTCTATTTTAAAACTTAAAGTTAACTACTAGTGATATACAAATATGACATAACTTCCAAAGTACATGAAGAAAGAAAGAATAAGGAAAATTTTAGTGATACAAATATAATAGGAAAATTAATGTTAAGAATTATTTAAAAAAGTACTAAAATCAGACCAAATAGAATTTAAGGAAAAATCATCATATGAGAATAAACAATAAGTTTATTTTATTATTAGATGCCTGGAATGATATAGAAATAAAGCAGTAATGTGTCTTAACATGTTGCATATCACAACATTAAAATGTATAAAATAAAAATAATTAAAATGCAAAAAATTAACATGATCTCATAATATCAGTGGCAGAATTTTTCAAATATTTCTTGGTATTTTCAAAAACAAGATAATAAATATGTTAAACAGTCGAAATAATACTTTAAGTAAAATTGTTTTAATAATTAAAAATTAACTTTTTTCAATTTGGCATCAAGTATTTGTAGGTTTTTAGCATAGCTCGGAGCACAGTAAAAATATCTGTAACATTCAAATCGGTATAGGTAATATTTCTGTACATATGCAATACTACTAAAAATTATTGATGAAGTCTTTGAAAATCCCATTTGAAAATATTATCTCCAAATAATTCTTAGTTCACAGATAAAAGTAGCAACATAATTATAGAACATTTAGCAAATAATTATAATAATATTACATATTTAAAGGTATGAATTATGGCCAAAGCTGTTTCCAAAGGAAATCTTATTGCAATAAGAAAAATTTATTATTAAATAAAACACAGTGAAAATAAATTAATAAGAGGTGAAATCAAGGAGCTAGAAAAGGAGTAACAAAACTAACTTGCAGAAAGATGAATTCAAATATAATCATGACTCAATAATTAGAAAATAGAAACAATCTGATCTTTGACAAACCTGACAAAAACAAGAAATGGGGAAAGGATTCCCTATTTAATAAATGATGCTGGGAAAACTGGCTAGTCATAAGTAGAAAGCTGAAACTGGATCCCTTCCTTACGCCTTATACAAAAATTAATTCAAGATGGATTAGAGACTTAAATGTTAGATCTAAAACCATAAAAACCCTAGAAGAAAACTTAGGCAATACCATTCAGGACATAGGCATGGGCAAGGACTTCATGTCTAAAACACCAAAAGCAATGGCAACAAAAGCCAAAATTGACAAATAGGATCTAGTTAAACTAAAGAGCCTTTGCATAGCAAAAGAAACCACCATCAGAGTGAACAGGCAACCTACAGAATGGGAGAAAATTTTTGCAATCTACTTATCTGACAAAGGGCTAATATCCAGAACCTACAAAGAACTCAAACAAATTTACAAGAATAAAACAAACAACCCCATCAAAAAGTGGGTAAGGGATATGAACAGACATTTCTCAAAAGAAGACATTTATGCAGCCAACAGACACATGAAAAAATGCTCATCATCACTCACCATCAGAGAAATGCAAATCAAAACCACAATGAGATACCATCTCACACCAGTTAGAATGGCGATCATTAAAAAGTCAGGAAACAACAGGTGCTGGGGAGGATGTGGAGAAATAGGAACACTTTTACACTGTTGGTAGGACTGTAAACTAGTTCAACCATTGTGGAAAACGGTGTGGTGATTCCTCAAGGATCTAGAACTAGAAATATCATTTGAGCCAGCTATCCCATTACTGGGTATATACCCAAAGGATTATAAATCATGCTGCTATAAAGACACATGCACACATATGTTTATTGTGGCATTATTCACAATAGCAAAGACTTGGAACCAACTCAATTGTCCATCAATGACAGACTGGATTAAGAAAATGTGGCACATATATACCATGGAATACTATGCAGCCATTAAAAAGGATGAGTTCATGTCCTTTGCAGGGACATGGATGCAGCTGGAAACCATCATTTTCAGCAAACTATCACAAGAACACAAAACCAAACACTGCATGTTCTCGCTTATAGGTGGGAATTGAACAATGAGAACACTTGGACACAGGAAGGGGAACATCACATATGCGGCCTATTGTGGGGTGGGGGGAGGGGGGAGGGATAGCATTAGGAGAGATACCTAATGTAAATGACGAGTTAATGGGTGCAGCATACCAACATGGCACGTGTATACATATGTAACAAACCTGCACGGTGTGCACATGTACCCTAGAACTTAAAGTATAATAATAATAAAAATAGAAAATAAAAACAACGAAATAAATAAATAAATTCAAGACTCCAGTTTTTGAAAGATTCCATAAAAAGAATCTTCTATCAAGGCTTCAATACAACAAGGCAAAGCAAAATAAAACAACAAGCATAGAGGGTACAAGTTTACCTATGGAGAATGGGAAAGAAAATAAAACTGCATACTCAATCAGTACTTTTTAAACTAATAAATAGTATGTAAAATTCATTCTGATGATTTTCAAAATCATGATGAAATTGATCCATTTAAAGGAAAATATAAATTATCTAGACTTACTTAGTGGAAAGATATTGTTTTTTCACCTGCACACATGCCACTCTTAAAGGGTCCAGTGCCCTGTAGGAGCAGAGCTATAAATTGCAGGACCCTGACCAGTTAATTCCCGCCAGGATGAACGCCTAACCTAATTTCTTCAGCTGGCATCTGAGAACGGAATCCCATCCTCCTCCCGCACTTCCTGTCCCCTTTAGTGCTTTACTATTATCATAGCCCTATCACCATCTAACACATCACCTGTTTTGTTACTTATGTTTTTTAATATTGTCTGCCTCCTCTCCCTTGCCCCACACAAGAAATGTAAGCTCCATCTGGCAGGATATTTGTTTTATGGTACACTATCTACTCACAGACTCTAAACAGGAAATCTGGCACAAAGTTGGCACTAAATGTATATTTGTTGAATGAGTAAATAGATCAATTAATGAATGAATAAGGGACTGACCTGTGATCAATAGAGAATAAAGCTGATGATTTATACATGTGTTGATTTGGGTGTATGCAAACAAAGGGAGTCTTAGACTACTGTTTGTGGCAAACGCCATAGACTGTGTTTAAGTGACCACAGGCATTTGTCTGCTGGTTCAAAAAAGAAGCTGAGTAGAGCAATAGTGAGAGAGAAAGAGAGAGAACGAAACAGGGGACTAGCAGAGGAAGAAGAAGAGGAAAGAGAGTGAAAGGGGCGCTGCTTGTTTGCTTCTACATTTTTATGAAGATCTTACTATTTTTGTACAGTTGGACTCCATGAAGAAAAAGACACTTTTTAATTGTTTGTTTTTTTAAATCACAGACTCATAGATGTGTCAAATGTAAAATACAATAGCTCTTACTGGGCTTTCCACATCTTCTTAGATCTATCCCTTTAGGTCAAGAATTCCTAATTTTGAATGTACATTTACTACAACTATTTATCTTCTTGCTTATTGGTTTTGTTTTCTTCTTTAATACACAGGTACAGGCCCCACCCTGCCCCATGGGGTAGTTCTAATGTGTGGCCATGTTAAGAGCTGCTGCTTTAAAGACTCCACAAGAAAACTATTAGAACAGATAAACAAATACAGTAAAGTTGCAGGATACAAAATTAATATACAAAAATCAGCAGCATTTTTGTATGTCAACAGTTAACAATCTGAAAAAGGTATAAAAAAGTATTCCTATTTACCATAGCCACACATAAAATTAAATACCTAGGAATTAACTTCACCAAAGAAATGAAAGATATCTATAATGAAAATTAGAAAACACTGATGAAAAAAATTGAAGAGGACACCAAAAAATTGAAAAATATTTTATGTTCATGGATTGGAAGAGTCAGTATTAATAAAATTTCCATACTACCAAAAGCAATCTACAGGTTCAGTGCAATCCCTATCAAAATACCAAAGATGTTCTTCACATAAATAGCAAAAACAATCCTAAAATGTATATGGAACCACAAAAGACCCAGAATAGCCAAAGCTATCCTAAGCACAAAGAATGAAACTGGAGGAATCACATTACCTGATTTCAAATTATACTACAAACCTATAATAATCAAAACAACATGGTACTGGAATAAAAACAGACACATAGATAAATGAAACAGAATAGAGAACCCAGAAACAAATCCACACACCTACAGCAAACCCATTTTCAACACAGGTGCCAAAAGTATACACTGGGAAAAAGACAGTCTCTTCAATAAATGGTGCTGGGAAAACTGTATATTCATATGCAGAAGAATGAAAATAGACCCCTATCTCTTGCCATATACAAAAATCAAATCAAAATGAATTAAGACCACCTCAAATCATTAAACTACTACAAGAAAACATTCAGGGAAATCTCTAGGATGGTGATCTGGGCAAAAATTTCTTGAGTAGTACCTTAGAAGCATAGGCAACCAAAACAACAATGGACAGAAGGGATCACATCAAGTTAAAAAGCTTCTGCACAGCAAAGTATACAATTAACAAAGTGAAGAGACAACTCAGATTGGAAGAAAATATTTGCAAACTACTCATCTGACAAAGGATTAAGAATCAGAATATATAAAGAGGTCAAACAACTGAATAGGAAAAAATCTGATAATCCAATCAAAAATGGGCAAAGATTTGAATAGATAATATGGCCTGGCTGTGTTCTCAGCCAAATCTCAACTTGAATTGTATCTCCCAGAATGCCCACCTGTTGTGGGAGAGACGCAGGGGGAAGTAATTGAATCATGGGGGACAGTCTTTCCTATGCTGTTCTTGTGATAGTGAATAAGTCTCACGAGATCTGATGGGTTTATCATGGGTTTCCAATTTTGCTTCTTCCTCATTTTTCTCTTACCATCACCATGTATGAAGTGCCTTCCACCTCCCACCATGATTCTGAGGCCTCCCCAGCCATGTGAGACTGTAAGTCCAATTAAATCTCTTTTTGTTCCCAGTTTTGGGTATGTCTTTATCAGCAGTGTGAAAATGGACTAATACAATAGACATTTCTCAAAATAAGTCATGGAAATTGTAAACAGGTATATGAAAAGGTACTGAACATCACTGATCATCAGAGAAATGCAAATCAAAACTACAATGATGCATCATTTCACCCCAGGTAAAATAGCTTATATCCAAAAGACAGGCAATAGCAAATGCTGGAGAGGATGTGGAGAAAAGGGAACATGTGTACGCTGTTGGTGGGAAGATAAATTAGTACAACCACTATGGAGAACAGCTGAAGGGTCCTCAAAAAACTAAAAATAGAGCTACCACATGATTCAGCAATTCTACTACTGGGTGTATACCCAAAAGAAAGGAAATCAGTATATCAGAGAGATATCTGCACTCCTATGTTTGTTTCAGATCTGTCTACAATAGCTAAGATTTGGAAGCAACCTAAGTGTCTATAAACTGCTAAATGAATAGAGAAAATGTGGTACATATATACAGTGAATGATTATTCAGCCATAAAAAAGAATGAGATCCAGTCATTTGCTACAACATGGATGGAAATGGAGATCATTATGTTAAGTGAAATAACCCAGGCACAGAAAGATAAACCTTGCATGTTCTCACTTATTTGTGGGATCTAAAAATCAAAACAATTGAACTCATGAACATAGAGGGTAAAATGATGGTACTAGAGACTAGGAAGGGTAGTGGGAGTTTGGTGGGGGGAAGATAGGGATGATTAATGGGTACAAAGTAATAGAATGAATAAGACCTACTATTTGATAGCACAACACGGCAACTACGGCCAATAATAACTTAATTGTACATTTTGAAATAACTTAAAGAATGTAATTGGACTGTTTGTAACTCAAAGAATAAATGCTTGAAGAAATGTCTATCCCATTTTCCATGATGCGGTTATTTCACATTGCATGCCTGTATCAAAGCATCTCAGGTACATCGTAAATATATGCATCTATTATGTAGTCACAAAAATTAAACATAAACAAAATTTTTAAAGAAACAAACAAAAACTAACTGCTGCTTTGCTTTGCACCATGAACTCTATTAGAATGTTTTCTCAACTCACTTACAGATGTTCACAGGTTCCTCCTAATAGTATACATGAGATTTTGCCCTTTTCTGTAGAAAAATAAAACATGTAACTCCAAAAGAAACTTTCAAACAATTAGCTTCGCCTACATCTAGCTCTGTCACAGCTGTTTACTTTTTAAGCTTTTAATCACCAACATAAAGTTTAAGCTCATACAGTTACTTTTATATTTTTCTGGATTTTTAAATGACTTACAAGTTGATATCAGGATTTTAAGTCCTCCGTTTGTTCTCCTGACAACATAAATTTGATCAGGAAGCTAAAATCTTAAACTAAAGGCGGATTAAGTCAAGTACCTGCAGAGGGGCTTCAGGATGCTTCTCTCTCTGCACTGGAGCAGCGGGAACTTCCTGAGGGGGCTTTGATGTCTTCCTTTTGGCTTTTTCCATTTGGATATTGGTGAAATAGTTGACAGCAGCAAACTCGATAAGGGCCGAAAATACAAAAGCAAAGCAGACAGCTATGAACCAATCCATGGCAGTAGCATAGGACACTTTGGGCAAAGAATGTCGTGCACTGATGCTTAGTGTGGTCATGGTGAGGACAGTTGTTATTCCTTCAAAGCAAAAGAGCAGAGAGACAAAACACCTTACCATAATTTATATTTAAAAAACCACTGCCACCAACAACAGAAACCTAGAAAATCAGGTGGGATAAGGTTAACAAAACTTACAATAACTCAAACAAAACCATCTTTGATGGAGAATTGGAATCTTAGTGGTTCAATAAAATTAGCACAGGATTTGGAGTGAGAGAAAGATATGGTTCTAATCCTAGTTTTTCTAACAATTGCTTAATAAGTCTTGCGTTGAATTTGGAAAATTCTTTGGTCTTTATTTGACACCTACCGATTGGATTTTCTATAAAGGTTAAAAGTGTGTAAGGCACCTAGCGCACAGTGGGATGATACTGGAAACTATGCCAACACACCCACCGGACTCAACAGACACACACCTATCAGGAAGAATAACTCATTGAAGCGCTGACTCTCAGCTAGGAATGGGAAGTGAGGAACACTGTCCTCCTAAATTGGAGCATCAGAATTTCTGGAGTCAAGCATGGACCACTGCTATTGAGAACCACTGCCAGAAAAGGCATAAATTATACATAGGTCTTCTTATCTTTAAACATTATCTATTGAATTAAAATACTAAATTTACTAGTTGTGCAGAAGCCTCATATATATAAAATAATAAAGTTATATTACTGGACGAATAGATTTCCAGAGCAATTTGGCATTATAAATATTGGACCTATACTACCCATCAGTTCACAGCTGGCTGGAAAATATTTGCAAAAAGAACAGAAGTACTTCTCCTCCATCAATAGTCTTCTGAAGCACCACATCCAGGAATGCTTTTTCCTTAGCTTGGAAAAAAAGTCAGTTTCCACTCTTAGTAGAAAAATTCTCCTTGCCACTGGTACTATAGAGTAACACGTTATTTAACAATGCTAATATTTGGGCACTTGTCCATTTCTGCATGTATATATGTCTGTCTAACCCATATTATACAGTTAAGTCTGGAAATTTTTGCGAGGATTTACTACATCCATTTAAACTGATTCTACATAATGACTAGGATAGCTCCTGAAGTTGACAAACAACATGTTTGGGGATGGGGATGATGATAATAATAGAAAAATGATGTTGAAGGCATTTAAACTGCATATTCCAATACCAATCCCCAGCTGAAAGGCAAATAATGCATGTTCAACCAAAGAGATAATGAGTCCAGTGCAATATTGAAGGAATAAAACATTTTGACTTGGGGAAAATAATAGGTCTCCTCAATTCAGAATTTTGTTGTATTCTGCCTACTACTATTCCTTAACTGATACATGTGTGTAACCCTCATTTCCACAGCTTTATTAACCATAGTCTTCTTGAGGGCAGACAAGTCTAAGGTTGCTTCAGGTTTATATTTCACATAGTGCTAGGCACAAGATAAATCCACGGAAATAAAAACTCATTCTTCCACTTCCTCACCAATCCATTTTCTCTGAAATCCAGTCTCTTCTAAATCTTCAATGCTTAGAACATGAAAAATTGGAGCAACTGTGCAGCACATGAGCTACACAGCATTTATAAAGATCTGAGACCCCACACAGAGAAAGAAACTTGAGAATTTGGTTGTATTCCCTTTTAAAAATATTTTGTGACATTGTTAGCATTCTTATTAGTCTAAAATAGATTATAAAATGAATTTATTCAAATATATAAATATCTAAATATCTATAAAAATGCTATATTGTGAATTTATTGGATTTTATTTCAGAAAGAGACCTTGGAACATTTAGGCCTTCATTTTGAATCTCAGAAAAGTGGCACCATTCCCATGTTGGCTGTGAGATATATGAATAAACAATAAAATAACTGAAAATTTTTAGCTACGTTTGATGATAGATTAAAATGTTTTTCTTGCTCATAACAATTTAAATTTAATGGAGTATTAAGAATTCAAAAAAGTTCTATAACTTTCTCAGATATGTAAGCAATATTTTTCCTCTAATGTCATAGAAACAATGCTAAAAGCAGTTAGAATAAAATATGAACAGTACAGTATAAATAATAATACTATTCAGTACTCAGAAAATTCTACAGAGACCATACTGTGATAACCAAAAAAGATACTCAAATTCAAATATAAACAACTTAAGATTCCCTATGTCACTTTGAACTATTTTTTTTTTTTGTAATAGGACTATTTTTCTTGGTGATCAGAAGTAGTGGTCTTTATCTTCTCCTCTTATCATGTGAATGCCCTTACCAATGTCAAGCAAACAGAATACTAATGCAGTTATTGACCTATAAATTCAATAATTACTTTCCAATTGTTTAGGAGGATAGATCACCAAGTTCATGAGTTAAATGATGATGTGGACACCAACACACACACACACAAACACACATGCTGGATAGGTGGCTACCTTCCACTTATCTTGCATTATTTTCAATCAATTTGATTTTAAAGTTTGTAGAATAGCCCTCCAGATACTATGGTTCCTACTTTATGACACTGGCAAAACTGGGAAATTAGCTGGCACAAACATTCGGCTAAGTATTTAAATGTTGTCACCGCTTTCGACATTAAAATTTATCTCTCCTGGTGTTAAAATTTAAAGAAAGAACTGCCGTGACAAGGGTATGCTTATTATACTTGGTCTGAAGTGGAACATTTGATTAAATGAAAACCAGTGGAATAACAAACAGAAACCAACTCTTCAGAATAAGAATCCATGTTTCCTCTGCATCCAAGAAGACAATTCATCTGTCGTGTATGGCTTAGCCGGCACCTACCCTGAACACATTTAAAAGCCACATTTAAAAAAATATATCCAATTATTGATGCCATTCCCTGCATTTAGCATGCTGAATATGCACCATATTGGCTGGCCTAGAAGCTGAGTGAGGATGTGTAAGAGTAGGCAAAGACTGTACACAAGAGTGAATTTTTGGCTGGCCACTCCTAGAAAATGAAATAGCAATGATTAAGATATGCCAGCTGGCATTTACTTGTGTTTAATGTTTTACTATACTGGAATAATTAGAAAACTTAGAGGCATACAGCTTTGGAGATAGAAGGTCTTTGGAGAGATTTTTAGCACACTCTGCTCCTTTCATTACACTGATTTTTTTTTTTTTTTGGTTTTGTTTTTGTACAGTCTCTAATGATGTCTCTGACCCAACAAATTATCTTCTTATGAGTGGAAAGGGAAATAAGAGTTAGGGAAGAAAAAAATTTGCCCAGAATTAATATTTACCTAAATCTCATATGCAAATAGATTTCTAATTTCCTCCTAAATACTTAAAACTTAACTTTCCTAAGAAAGTACCTTCATAGACCCTCAATGATAGTCTAATAGTTATCAATATGACACATCTTAGGTCTTTGAACACTTAATTACCGACATAATTTCTCTGCTCAACTAAAAACAATATCTTGGCACATGGGCACAAAAGATGGGCAAATTTCCAATTAAAAAAAAAAAAAAAACCAGCCACAAAGTATCTTTAGCACACATCCATATAATCTCACTCAGCAGCTCTGGAATTCTCCACAAGCCCCCACATCCCCACACCTCCTGTGAAGACAGAATGACTGAGTTGTCAAAGTTAGATAGAAATTGTCTTGGGTCCACCAATTACAATTTGACTTTACAGAAGTTTCTTAATATGTTTGAGTCATTTTCCTTATCTATAGAAAATAATGACTACTTTACTGAGTAATTATTAAGGTTAACAATATTTGGCAAATCTGTTTATCTTTGGTACTACTAGTATCCTTACTTCTTGCTACTTAGTTTTCTTAAAATGTCTTATTTGGATAGGAAATGTTGGGTGAGTACAGCTGTAATCAATACTAGTCTTCACCGCACCACTGGAAATTTCTATTATTTGGGGACAAGTGAGATGAACAGTAGCTATCAGGTTGTAATCAATCAAGAAATAAATAAAAGGTTATCAAGCCATCACAATAGTAATAATATATGGCAGGTAGTCACATTAATATATCAAGTAATGATTTTCAAATGAAGTAGATAGTAGCATGGAATGCCATACTAATAAATAACACTTAAATCATATTTTCTATGCATCTGCATTATTTCAAGTGCTTTTCTAAATCAACTCATTTAATCCTTAGAGCAGTCCTATGAGGTACATGCAATCATTCATCCTGTTCTAACACATGAGGAAGCAGGCAAAGGTAACTTACTGAAGGTCCACAGCTAATAAGTGATAGTCCCTGGGTAAGAAGCTAGGCTTTTTGCCTCCACATTCTGCACTTATGGCACCATCACCCCTTGATTACAGGCACCTATGATGGATCATTAATTGCTGTTCTATACGCTCTTCAGGATCATTTTTTCTTAAAAAACAATATGTATACAAGAGTTTTTTATTTGTAAGATATAGTAGAAACTTCTGTGTTTTCTTTTTAATTTTTAATGAGGGTAGCTCCTGAAATGTTTATATTTTTTTTACAAGAAAAAGTTAACAGACTTCGGATGCTCAGCCTCAGTAGATACTTCTTGCCTAGTCAAAGTGCTTCAAAAGATGATGTGTGAAGACACAAAATTAGCTTGAGTGTTAAATGAGATAATGAACATCAAGAACTTAGCAGAGCATCCAATAGTACACACTAGAAAGTTATGATTTCTTTAAAACACTTAAAAGTCAAGAAAACTAAATCAGAACAAAATCTATCTTCCTTAGATTGGAGAAGTATTGGAGTAAGTAATTAATATGAACCAAGTGGTCCAGACACCCTATATTGAGTACTATATATAATTTTTTAAATCCTCACTAGTCTATGAAGGTGAGATGTATTGTCACAATCTTATGAATGGAGAAAATAAGTGGCAGATTTGGGTTTAAACCTAGACTTGCTGACACCCACAGTTTAGATTTGTTGTTTTCTCTCTTCTGTTTTCAAATCTACATTTAAGAGCTAAATTTTATTCAACACTTTGAGTTGTGCAGTTATTCTTTAATTGAACCCTCACAACTCTTTAAGGTACCATTATACCTCCTCACTGCCTTCCTAAGATCACACCCTCCCTCCACCATTGCCCCCCGATATGAGTTTCTCTAGTATAATTCCAATACTTTTTTTTCTATTTTTGTAATGCATCCTCATACTCCAACACATTCTTAAAGAAACCTAAGATTAAAGGGAGGATAGCTATCTATAGAGTATTTCAGATCCATTGAAGACACTAAGACCCCCTAATCAACAGTTCTCGAAAAGGATGGGGAGGTAGGATGAAAAGTTCCCATTCTATTTAGTTCATTTGCACCAGCATCTCTTCAGCTATTGTGTGATAAGGGATATTATACCATGGCTGTGATCCTACTAGGTAGAAAAGCAAAGAGGAATTGGCACTCTTGTGAGGACTACACCACAATTCCAGAGCAATTCTGATCGTTTTTCTTCTTATTGTACTACTGAGTGCTTTTGTTACTCACAATGAACAGAGAAATAATAGAGAAAGACATTAAAATAAACATAATTATAACAAATTCTACTATTTAAAAGCATGACTGATATGTAGAATACAGTGTAATAAAAATTGTAAACTCATATGCTCTGAACTTTATATGGTTCAGAATACTATACATTATATATGAAGCTACAATAAAAACAAAAAGTAAGAGCAATGTTTAGAAAAAAAGAAGTATGTAAGTAGATGAGCTTATAAACTAAGCACATAATACCTCCCAATTCAATGCATTTAAACCATTTGCATTTTGGTCCACTTCATTAAAAGCTAAATTATTCTAAGGCTTTCATATTCATTCAGCCATGACTTTTATTTGTTTTATTTTAAGCGGCCAATGCATTTCATTTTAACACGCAGATATAATTTTAATTCAATTACACAGCATTCTACTAGGAGCCCAAGAATATCACTGAAAGTGAGATTACGTCCAGATTCACATTTGGTCTACACCTGTCTGGTGCTCAACAAAGGAAATCTGATGCATGGCCCCAGAGGAAAGGAAGGATGCCTGAATCTCCCCAGGCTTTATTACTTTGTACTGGCTACATAAAAATGAAAGCCTATATGATTCCTTATTCAGGATAGCCTGATGTATTAGGGTTTAAGATTTTCTTAGAAATATCCCATGAATCACGAATAAAATGTAATGTGAACAGAAACACCCAAGAAATGAATTGCAATTACCAAATACAGTCCTAGCGGGAACTGATTCTTTATTTATCCAGAATGAAACTTGAGAAAGAATCACTGTCATAATGCACGGAATATAGGTCTGAATCATAAAATAACCCATCTTCCGTCTGAGGTGGAAGTAAACCGTCATAACAATATATTCACCTGCCAAGAAAACAGGAGGAAAATGTGTTATCGGTTCTGCAGGCAGTTAGTCAATGACTTCTTAAACATATTTCAGACTAACAAACAGTATTCTAAGGAAAGAAATTCTCTTTTGTGCATAGCTTCACAAACATCAATAAGTATGTAGTTTCCTAACGAGGGAGAAAATGATATTGAACATTATTATACAGAAAAACACTTTGTTCCATGTAATGATTAAGCAATTTAACAAATTGGGCTAAAACTTTTTAAAATTTTCTGTAGTGCTTTCTATTTTGATGATCTAATATTGCTAAGGCAATTAGCTTTCATTTTCAGCGTTTTTTAGAAACAACATTTAGACCTAACTTCTATGGAAAACCACCAGAAAAAAATAGAAATGCACACAGTTACACATACACAGCCACTGACACATACACACCCATTTATGAAAATATAAAGTTTAATTTTAGAAAAGAATAAAGATACATATTTTATTTATATATAAATATATATGTTTCATTCATATATAGATTTCATACACAATCACAAGCTTAGAGAGAGGCTACCTTAGTTTTAGGAAAGAGGTGAATTTCTAAATGTTCTTTATATGAAGAAAAATATAGACGTGTATAACAGACAGGCATATATGACACCCCTGAGTTCAAGCATGTTTTACTGGCATTTAGACAAAAACCTGATTTCTGGTAGCTGTTGATAAGTATTTTTACTGTTACATCTCAAAATAATATGTCAAAAAAGTTACCTAGGAAGCAGTGGCCTTATTCACAAACCGTGAGTCCAGCATTCAGAAACCTCACATCCTACCAGTTGTGTTCCATATCCCACTTGCAGACTGGAAAATAAATGCCCTTCCAAAAATGTATTTTCTTAGACAGATGAGAGGCAAAGTGCCTCTTAGAAAGCTACTGTATTGTTTCATGACTGATGTGAAGAAGGTTTCCTCAAAATGAAAACAGTCATGACAGGTGTCATAAAGATAAAAGTAATGGAAATTTACTGTGACTTATACAAAGTAGTTTTAATAGTAGAGACAGTGGGCTAAATTCCTTTTTTAAAACAAAGGCTTACATATTAATTTTATTTATCCATAATAAATTTCCATTTTATCTTATTTATGTTTAATTTTTAACCAATTTTTGAGGTATGATTGACATACAAAAAGCTGTACATATTAATGTATACAACTTAATGAGTTTGGAAATAAGTATACACTCGTTAATCTATCACCACAATCTATGCCACAAACATATACATCACCCCCAAAAGTTCCCTCCTTCTTATTTATTACCTTCTCTGACAAGAACATTTGAGATCTACTCTTTCAGCAAATTTTTAAGTAGACAATACAGTACTGTTCACTATATGTACTCTGCTATACAGTAGATATCTAGAATTTATTCACCTTGTATAACAGAAATACTATGGCCTTTGACTAATATCTCCCTGTTTCCTCCTCCCGGAGGCCCCTGACTACCACCATTCCTCTCACTGCTCTGAGTTTGACTATTTTAGCTTCATCATCCCTTCACAACACTGCTTTATCCATTTTTTCTTAAAACAGAAGCAAAAACTTCATTATCTCACGTCTTTACTCCAGATCTTAAAACTACTCATTTTCTACTAATGCAATCTTAGCATTTTATCTCTCAGTCAACACCTTTTTAAGAACACAAACTCAGAAGTTAACACTTAGATTTGAAATTTGGTTTTGCCAGTTATTAGCTATACGACTTAGGCAAACACATTGTACTTAAACCTTTCTCATGTATAAAATAAATGTTATGGTGGTATCCACTTCATGGGATGGTTATGAGAAAAAATACATAGAAAGAATTTAGAAGGGTGCCCGTCACATGGTAATTGCTGAATAAAGTTTAGCTATCGTTATGGCCTAAATGTTTGTGGTCCTCAAAGTTCAAATGTTGAAACATAATAGCCAATGTAATGATAAGAGGTTGGCCTTGGGGTGATTAAACCATGATGATGGAGTATTTATGAATAGAATTAGTGCCTTTATAAAAGAGGCCCCAGTGTGAACACCCACTTCCTACACCTTGGGGGTCCCCATGTGAGGACTTATTCATAGAAGGTACTATTCTGTGAACAAAGAAATAGGTCCTCATAGAACACTGAATCTGATAGCACCTCATCTTAGACTTGTCAGCCTCCTGAACTATGAGAAGTAAATTTCTGTTGTTTTTGAGCCACCCTGTTTGTGTTGTTTTGTTACGATGGCCCAAACAAACTAAGATAACTATCATCAAAAATATTTTTTTCTGGTGACATGTGTATGTAAGGAACAGTCTTAGAACAAGCAATAATCAGCTAATTTTTCCACTAAAAATGATTAAAAACTAAATGCTGTAATTCTTTCTATTCACATTCCAAAAGAAAAGAGAGACCAAGAATCATCAATAATAAGCATCCCCCCGACTCATGAAATAACTTTAATGTACACCCATAATATACTTTGTAATTAAGCTTGAGATTTTTGTTTACTTTCAGAAAACAAGAGAAGGTGACACCATAAAATTGGGCAAGATAAAATAAAATTTTTGGAAAGCCCCACAAAAATCATTAAAAACCAAAACCAAAAACAAAGCAAAGACAAAAAACAAGATCAGACTTCCTACCACATAATTTTGTGAAAATAATTTTAACATATTTGATTACTGGCTTTCATTTCCGAATAAGAAAACCAACTCACTTTTAGCATCTTACTAAATCGGAATTTATTTTAAACTAAAGTAAGATTATAAATATAAAGAAATTATGAGCTGTAACTCATGCATCAACTCTATTTCTGGAAAATGTTTGTTGTTCTCCTGAAAAAAATAAATAACTATTTCAACGAAAAAGTCAGGAGAAAACTCTATTGCTAACACCAAGTAGCATATCAGCTTTAATTATTACACATCTCACCCGTAATCGATTTGATGGTTTCACTTGATACGGTTTGCCCAATCAAATCATATTGAACTAAGCTGGAAGACTCCTTCGGCACTTCAACTGATTTCTCAGGACCTTTTGTCCAGGTGTAGATCATCTCACTCTTTGGATAGGCATCTAAAAGAGAGCACAGAATGTGGTTAGAGTCAATGCTCCTTTTTCATCTGCATCAGTGGTCAACACTTAAAAACAGTACTTGTTCAAGAAAGATGGAATAAATGAAAACAACGTTCACTATAATTTAGTCAAACATGTTTAAAACTTAGAAAACTAGAGATTAAGTAAATACCCTTGCAACTCAACAGCATTTATTTTTTATGCCAAATAATTGGAGGAGGAGATATTAAAACTGAGGGATCTAAAATGCTACATATGCACCAATACACTTGGATGTGTGTCCATGCTAGTAGGATAAACAGTTCAAAAGCAGATATATTAAACTACCAAAACCGTACTGTCAAGCTCTTACTTCTTTCACTTCTAATTCACTTCCAGTGCTTGACCAATACCATCCTAACACAGTTCTGCTATTTAGAAACGTACCGTATGCTGCCTGTAATAATACAATAACAAAACCAAACAAATTCTATTGTTAGGAGAGTTCCCCTGGGGTCACCTCTTCCAAACTCTGCCTCTGGGCAATATCCCTGTGTTTGGGGACTGTTGTACGGTGACAACTGGCTATGTTTTTTGTAAAGCTGTCCAGGGAATATAATTATACAACCAATTCCACTACCTTTAATTTCTTACAATCAGGACATTTCCCCTTCCATCTTAAACAAATCTCTCCCAGTGGCAATTTAAGTCCATTTCTATTATTTGGCACTCTGTTCAAATGGAGACCAGCTGCTTGCTTACCAGTCTACCCATAACAGACAGCTTGGCTCACACACAAGAAAGTTCAAAAGAACCAAAATGGATTGTGTGCCAACCTCCCTCCAAACCATCCTAAAATGGCTATAGCATAGTAGCTCCTCAATGGAATCATTTCATTCTATGAAAGAAGTTGACACTTACGAGCACCTTACAAAACAATGAGGCTTGTGTTGTCATTTTAGCATCATTCAGTTATATTATCTGTCAGCCTTTATCTCCAGAAATATATTCACGCTTCAGTAAACTGTTACAGCCTCTGTATACTATGTTCTTGTCTATGATATTGCAAATTAAGTATCCTTCCCTTGGCTACCCTTACATTGCTAGAATGACCTTTTCTTTCCTGGTTTTTCTAATTCCTCTGAACTGTAAGCATGGGGGTTTAAACAGTGTTATTTTTCCCTGTTTCCAGAGTAATTAACAATCCTTACCTGCTGAGTATGGTGTGCCTCTCTTTTTAATTCCCAATCCAAAAACATCCGCTTCCAATGTGCAATTTCTTTATTTTATACCAACTCTGATTGAACACTAACTATGTTCAAGTCCTTCTGAAGAGAGCTTTTTCTGAGAACTAGAGGTTGGGATGCAGGGAGTGAAAAGGACTTCCTCTACGTGAGAACTAATTTGGGTAAAATTTGAATGATTACAGCACAAATGGATTTTAATTCTGGCCCCAATGAGATCACACTGTCTATGTATTTTTCTGTCTTTATCTTCTCTCATTAAATTATTGGTAAGAGAACATATTACTTTCCCTGGCTTCAAGTTAGCCCACTGAATATTGTGATTACTAGGGGTTATAAAAAGAATAGTGACTGTCGATTCTCATTAAGTTAAGCAATGAGCGATGATAACAGCAGGCAACAGTTTCAAAATCAGTGCAACTAAGAATCTGAAGCAATAGTAAAAGCCAGCATCTATTTTTGGTAGATTCTGATTGAATTGAAAATGTGAGGCAGACCTTAGAAAAGGCAATCACATTTTGCTGCCATCTCAGAGAAGGGACCTTAAGGGAAGGAATCTCATATTATTTTCTATCCATTCATCTCATCCTGTTGCCTTCATTTTCTACAAAATTTCCCAAACATATCTATTTCACAGTTTCTCCTCTAGTACCATCCTAGTCTAAGCCACTGCCATATTTGCTTGTACTAAAACAACAGCCTCCATTTCTCTGCTGCTTCCACTCCAGTCTCTCTACCACCCATTCTAAAAAAAGTAGAAGTGGAACTGTAAAATGTCAAAGAAAGCTGCATTGTTTCATCAAACCTTTGAAAGGCTTCCCATAGCTTTTAGATAGAATACAAACTCCTTAATGTGGTATATAAGGCATTATATTATCTCAGACCACACCCCTACCATGCTTTTGCTATGCTTCAGTCACTGTTATACCAGCAGTGCTTGCTTCTGTCATTTAAAGCTATACGATGTCAGGAAGCTCTGAACCTTTTAAGGATTTCCTCCAAGTTGGCTATGAAGGACTCTGCTTACAATAGAATGTCTGTCTGTCTATCTATCTATCTATCTATCTATCTATCTATCTATCTATCTATCTATCTATCTCTCTTTCTCTCTCTCTCCAAAGTGATATATATTATAATTAAATAAATTATATAGATATATATTTATCTATATAATTTGTACTTTCTGTGTAACACTACCAACACGTAGAGTTCAGAGGTCCCTAAATTTCACCACTGATCACCAGTCAATTGTGACTAAGAGTACTTAGATTATCTGTTAAATAGGTTTTTGTTTGTTATGGGGAAAGGAGGTTGTTTTTATTTCTTTATTATAAAATAATAGTTAATGAAATCTCCATAAATAAAACCAGGCAGTTTTTGTTATGGACCATGACTTAAATGTTGGATCATGAAAAATAAAATACATATGTAAATATCAACTTGCATGAGGTAATCATAAATTCTAACAAAATTTTTATTATAACTTACAACTCCCGAATTTCAAAGGGCATGCATGACCATCCATGGGAAAATCCACCAATCTCATGGGACACTCCGCACTTATGGTGAGTCTATGATGAAAAATGCAATTACATAAAATCAACCCTTTTAAAAAAATAATTATGATTTTAGATTCTAAAATAGGAAGGAAGGGAGGGAAGGAGGAAGGAAGAAAGGAGGGAAGAAAAGGAAGGAAGGGAAGGAGGGAGGAAGGAAGGAAGGAAGGAAAGAAGGAAGGAAGGAAAGAAAGAAGGAAGGAAAGAAAAGAATAAAAAAGAAAGGGAAGAAGTAAAAAAAAAAAGATTACCTCATTGTGTATAAAATAGTACCATTTCTCATAATTCTAAAAAGCTTATTTGGAGCTGTCATATTATGTGAGACAGATTTCTTTCCATTCCTGAAGAAAGTATCAGGGGTCCATACTTTTGTTACCATCATATTGTTCAATCTCAAAATTTCAATGGGGCCATCATATTTTAGTCTTTTGTCAATCCATGTCTGTCTGAAGAACACATCCATTGTGTATTCCTAGGGCAATTATTTTGGAACATATTTAAGTCACAAATGACTACATATAAGTATGTGAAAATAATGCATTACATTCTGTCCTCCTTCATGCTCATAAAAAAAGACCATTGCAAATAAAATTAATAGGAGCAGGAATGATCTTGAATCAATGGAGCAAAAAGATTCTCAGCAATTAGAGTAATTTTTATTCATCCTGATGCCTTCATCTTCTGCATTCATAAGATAAATAAATTACCACACATGCTCATTATCTAATAATACATTTGCTATAATTTAAGAAAACCACCAGTACCAGGTAGTACAGTTGTGTTTTACTTTAGACCAGATAGCAAAAATCAGTTAATGTGTAAAAAGTATCATGCATAATTAATCATGTAATTTTAGGCATTTTAAAGACAAAGTAATATGTGTAAAAGATATTTTATTTTCACAAAGTTTATTAAAATTAGTCAAATAACTCAAGGGTTTCGAATTACTAGGAGCTTTAGATCAAGGAATAAACTAAAGTAAGTTTTTTGTCATGTAAACTAAGTATATTTAATATAAGATAGCACAATTGTATGAATGAATTCTTCCTGACCAGTGCTTGGTATTCTAAGCTCTTAAACATGAATGAGAAGGAGGGAGAAGGGCTGGGATGGGCAGCAAGCAATTAGATCAGCATGAAATACTAAATACAACGAAAACTACAAAATAGTGTACACAACTAGTTCATACTGAAACTAATTATCATCTCTAATTTTCTCCCCCTCAATAGTTTCCTAAAGAAAAAACAGCCTGGCGTGGTGGCTTATGCCTGTAATCCCAGCACTTTGGAAGACTGAGGCGAAAGGATCACCTGAGCTCAGAATTTCGAGACCAGCCTGACCAACATGGAGATACCCTGTCTCTACTAAAAAACGCAGAATTAGCTAGGCGTGGTGGCGCACACCTGCAATCCCAGCTACTCAGGAGGTTGAGGCAGGAGAATCACTTGAACCTAGGAGGTGGAGGTTACAGTGAGCAGAAACTGCGCCATTGTACTCCAGCCTGGGCAACAAGAGTGAAACTCCATCTGGAAGGAAGGAAGGAAAGAAGGAAGGAAGAAAGGAAGGAAGGAAGGAAGGAAGGAAGGAAGGAAGGAAGGAAGGAAGGAAGGAAGGAAGGAAGGAAGGAAGGAAGGAAGGAAGGAAGGGGAAGGAAGGAAGGAAGGAAGGGGAAAGAAAGAAAGAAAGAAAGAAAGAAAGAAAGAAAGAAAGAAAGAAAGAAAGAAAGAAAGAAAGAAAGAAAGAAAGAAAGAAAGAAAGAAAGAAAGAAAGAAAGAAAAGAAAGAAAGAAGGAAAGAAAGAAGGAAAGAAAGGGAAAGAAAGGGAAAGAAAGAAAGAAGAAGAAAAGACAAAACAAAAACGAAAAAAGCTACACCCCAGGTTGTGCTATAGGAACCAGTAATAGGAAAGTTCTTCTCTTTGTTTAGTATGACCCTAAATCAACAAGCACTCAAATGTTACAGCTGAAATGCAAATTGAATGAGATTCAATGTCTTACTCTTTATACATTCTTAAGTTTAATTAGGGGTTCTTTGGGTTTCTGGCTTTGCGTGATTGACAACGAAATAAATATTAATTGCCCTCTTTTCTACATGTTTTCTTCAAGTCTCAAAAGGTAAATTAAACTTCGAAAATACCTACCATTTCAACATCAGAAACAGGTCCAAAGCTGGTGACATATATGTCAGTTTTCACTTCTGTAACAGGACCTAGCGGGTATGAAGTGAATAAGTGTGAAAAAATAATTACCAATTTTACAGGCTTGGATGGTTAGATAATTACAGAGTAAATACAGATATGATAGATCATGTTTCTACAAGCATCTTAAATTTTCAGTGAGATAATGAATCTCTACAAAAAAATGTAGACCAAAGCACAACAAAACCAGAAAGCAGTGTTTACTTACAGGCAAAAAGAAACCCTAATTACTTACCAAGAACCTTTCTTAAATATACATCACCCCTGGACACTGTTACAACAGGCAATGAAGAGACACAAAAGTTTTTAACCTTTGGAATATTTTATAGTCCACCATCTGATTGGCTTCTATAAAGAAGTGAGCTGTTAAAAAGGGGAAATGTGGCCACAGGAGCAAAGAAGAGAAAAACCATAACAGCTGTAAGGACTGTATCCTTGGAGAGTTGAGGATACCAGTAAATAATTTTAAAAATGATTCATGTCACCTTTATCAAAAGGCACACCATCCACTACTGATTGGAATCAAAGACAAACTTTTTTATAAGTAACAGCTACTTATGCTCTGCCACCTACTAACTGTACAACCTTGTGCAAGTTATTTAACTCCTCAATAGTAGCAACCACAACCATCAGGCAAGATTTTGATAGCGATCAAATGAAATTGCTGAAATAAGATGCTCAGCAAAGAGACTATCTCATGAAAGTACTCATTCCATGTGAGGTTCCCTTTGCTTCTGACAATGGCCCCTATTGAGACTCTTTCCTGTATCTAAATAAGACTAGTTCATGAAGCACATAGGTGTTTTGGCAGAAGAGAAATGTGGGAGCATAATGACAATATGGCTAACATAGATTTTAGACTCGGGAACACAATCTGGGTTTAGCACAATCTGAGTTTAGCATGAAACTTAAAATCAGAAAGTTTGGAGTTCACATTTGGTTCTAACATCTTCTAGTAATATCATCTTCAAGTCATATATCCCCATAGGTAAAGATATTAATGAGTACTAATTGCAATAATACTTGTAAGTCATTTTCCCAGTCTCTAGAATAGAATGTGCTCAATAATGACAATAGTCATTATTATGTATAAAATAGCATTTTAATACAAACAAAAATATAAAAATTGTTGCCACTTGAACATAACTTCCTTAAACAACGGTTTATAATACTGTATAGCCAGAGGATAGATATTCCATAGGAAGAATGATATCTGCTATAAAGATGAAATAATTTCTCACTTGGATTCTTGCTTGGGAAATGGGATTCATGCCAAAAAAAAAAAAAGGCAAAGAGAAATTGGTATTACTTAATGCCCTAGTTCTAAAGTTATCCTCATAAAAATGAATCTGAATATTTCTTCTTCTAAAGAATGAAGATTGATCCACACAAAGAAAGGTAGCTCGAGGGAGAATGAGAAAATTCCTTATTGAATAAATATCCTAAGAAAAATAAAGCCTTAGGCAGTATAGTAAGAGAAAAAGTCTGGATCAGGCTTATCTATCATGAGATTTAATTTTTTCAAGACTACATTTATGGAAAGCAGAAAAGTTAATTAGACTTTCATTTGAATGAAAATTGGAGAAAACAACAGCAAAACATGATAGTAATAAGCTCATTAATGTCAAATTGTTGCAGGAATAGTTAGGTAGTCCAGGAAGCAGGTAATATGTGCTGAACCCTAGAAGATAGCAATTTCACTCAAATAGGTTCAACAGTGAAACAAATCACTATGTTAGTTTCTTAAGGACAATTGTCAGAGTATTAAAAAGCAGAAACACTATGTCATTGCAAGTCAGGGCAAGTGGTGATAAGTTACTCGAATAATTAAGGTTGGTTATGTCCTGGCAACTAGACTATTTGACAAGATTCTTGAGAAATCAAAAGTTACTTTGATGATCGGTTTAGGGAAGTGGTTCTGATATATCTGTTAAAATACAGATTGTTGAACTCCACACCTCGATATGCTGATTTAGTAGTAGGCATAAGGTGTGGCCTCACAATTTGCATTTCTAACAAGTTCCTAGCTGAGGCTGTTCACTTCACTCTATTTTACAGTGTTCATCTGTTTTCTAGGATAGTATTTACAACACCGTGTGCTATAAAATATTAATATCATAGGTATTTCAGGGGAGCGAGGAGTCTAGGAGAGAAAAGAATTAGGCCAATGATATTTTTCCTTATACATTTATTTTAAAGTGTGTGGGTGTATGCTAATTCTTGTAGTTCTATAGTTACAATGATTCCATGATAAGAATGAACATTTTCCAATTCTTGCATAACACGCTACTTTCTCAATGATTCTTGAATAATGTTTTGTGTTCAAAATTATAACCTTAGTATTTGTGACATTCATGATTCAGTATTTGCCTTATATGTTCCTATGGATCTTTGAGACCGAGTGAGATCCTAAAAACATTTGATTGGTAAAGGGATTTCCTTCAGACATTCATTCAATAAACGTTTATTGAATGAGTGCCAGTTGTGTGTTGGGTTCCGTGCTAGGCTCTGATGCTACATTGGTAAACAAGACTCAGGAATTCCCTGCCTCAAAGAGCTAACATGCCATTGGGGCAGTCAGAGTATGAATACAGTACTAAAGTGATAAACTAAATGACAGAATGCTATCATTTCTAAGAGGAAAAATACAGGATGGTAAGAGAGTGGGAGACTGGGAAGGCCATTCCTGATTTGCAGTCACAGCTGCTTCTTCAAAGCAGTGACTTTTAAACTCAAACTTGGAGAATGAGCATGAGCCATTGCAAGAGCTCGGGAAGCTGGATTCCAGGCAGAGAGAACTGCAAGAGGACAAGATCAAAGACAGGAAAAGGGCTGAGTGTATTCAGGGACTAGAAAGGGGGCCAGTGGGGCTGAAGCAAAGCAAGGGAGGGACAGAATGATGAGAAATAAAAGTCATAAAGATAGAATGAAAACCAGGGTACAGTGGATAGAACACCTACCCCCGAACTCGTATTCTAAAAAGCGGCATGTTTTAAGCAACACACTTATAATATATGCTATGGTGACTGTAGTTAAAACTACATGGAAAATAAGTTGTAAATATATCAGTAAAAGATGGGGAGCTACATAGAGTATTGTTATGAACTAAATTGTATTCCCTCCAAATTCCTATGATGAAGTCTTAATTCTTGGTACCTCAGAATGTGACCATATTTGGAAATACACTTTTTAAAGAGACACTAACGTTAAAATGAGGTTACTAGGGTAGGCCCTAATCCAATATGACTGTGACCATATCAGAAGTGTAGATTAGGACACACATACACACACACACACACACACACACGCAGCAGAGACAATGTGAACGTGGACAGAAGATGGCCATATATAAGCCAAGGAGAGAGGACTTAGAAGAAATCAATTTTGCCTGCACTTTGTTATCTCCAGAACTGTGAAAAATTAATTTCCTATTGTTTAAGCCACCCAGTCTGTGGTACTTTGTTATGGCAGCCTTAGAGAACACAAAGGTTAATAGTTTTTCCTATGTTTTTTCTTGGAGCTTTCTTCTTCTGATAATTCAGTTTGTCTCTGTCTTTACTTGCAGGTTGTGGTAAGAAGTTTGATTTGTATCCCGTAATCACTGGGAGCCCACTGAGGGTTTGAAGTAAGGGAGTTTATATGATTAGATTATATATTTTACAAAATTATTCTGACAATGGTATTGACAATACATTACCGGGAAGCAAAAGTAGAAGAAGGGCTCTTCTAAGAGGCTGCTATATTGGTCAAGTTGAGAGTTGGTGATAACAGCTTGGACTAGGGATGTGGCAGTGGGGTTGAAGACTGGACAGATTGAGGGGCAGGTGTGCTCACAGGGTGTGGGTATTTTCCAAAGAACAATAAGCAAAGTTACAATAATTACTATTTATTAAAGATCAATTATTTGTCAGGTAGGTTATTAGGTTCTTCCCATATACTATTTCATGTAATCTTCACGACACCCTCCAAAGGCGCTATCCTCATGAGAATGTTATGGATCTGGAAACTGAGTTCACAGAGACTAAATAATGTATGACAGAGCCAGAATTCTAATCCCCTTATATTGATCTCCAAAGCATGTGCTAGCTTTACTATACTATATAACATCACCAATAATAAATCATTAACTACTTAAGCAAATGTGGAATTTCATATCTAGAATATAACATGCTATACCTACATTTCCTGCTTTGTTCGTTAGTTTCTAAAGTATTTTCTCACAGTGCTTTTCACGTCTTTACTATTATTCCTATTACTGCATACTGCCTGGGTCTTTCTATCTGTAACAGCAAAGGCAAAATCTTAATCGTTTTTGAAGTCCCAAACTAGCACAACGCCTTGCACATATTAGGCGTTGAATAACTGTGTTTCATCATGCTCCTAATATCATCCCAGCAGTGATTTAAAAACCCATCAAAAGAAAAAATTAACAGAATTACTTTCCACAGCAATTAAACTAAAAATATTTCCCATTTTTAGAAACTGTGTCTTATTTGTATTTGTATCCTCTGGCAGGACCAATCACAGGTTTTAAATGTAATAGGCCGCTGATAAATCAGTTGTCAATGAATAATGGTCACTATGTAATTAAGAATAACTCTTAGAGACACCTCCTCTAATACGACAGTTTAGGATGTTCAAATCAACCTTACTGAGAGTATAATTACATGGAAACCAGATAATTTTGAGCTTGGAAGGATTTCTTCCCATAATTTGGTATGCATTTGTACAACATTAAAGACATCTTTTAGTTTACAATTCTACTTTGTTGGTAGTAGGGATACATTTTTTAATACCAAAAATATGGTTGACAGTCTGTAAGGCAAACAAGATGATTCAACAGTTTTTGGGAAAGAAAGAGCCAAGACCAGCAAGATCAAATTCAGGGAAATATTCCCATCTAATTAATGAGTCTAACTTGCTGGGAAAGAGGGAAGGCAATTAACAATGAATCAGATAATTTCCCAATTTACTTAATTTTAGCAGTACAGATATGGTTAAAGGGTGGAATCATTTTTGAAATTTCATCTCCAATAATGATGTCTTATTTGTTGCTACATCATGAGAAAGCCTAGGGTGTTTTGCTGATCTTGAAACTAGTCCATCCTTATTTTCCATATTGCCTTCCCAGCCATGCACTTGAGGAAACATTTCTAATTATCCAGCCACCTACATCACATATCCACCATCACCTTACAAAATACTAGTGATATATCTCCAAAAATGAAGACACTTGAAGCGATACACCAAGGAATCCTAAATGAAATACATAAAGAAATCTCTTCACTTGTCATTTACAAAATATACATATACGAGCCTTCCTGAATACTAAACAAAGACGAGAGATATCCATTGATATCACTGAGAAAACAGAAAACACTATAAAGTTCTAGAAGTTTCTTTCACTTTAGAAGACATTAAAGATTAGTGCCTCCCATGTCATATAATCCATCAATCCTGGTCTACTTTGTAAATAATTACAACCATCAAATAAATAAAAAAAGTATGAACAACAAAAAAATAAAATATGGGCAAACAATAAAAACAAGTAATTCACAGAAAGAAAATTATCATAGCCAATAAAGATTGGAAAAGATATTCAACCACATTAGAACATAGTGAGAATCAGAAAAATTCAAATCATTTCACAATAAAATGCCATTTTCAGAAATACCATTTCAAGATATATATATCTTGTGTTAAAGAGGGTATCTGGATCCTGAATGTCATGTTCATTGTAAACTGTAAATGGGAGTTGATTTTGTAAACTCATCACGAAAAATAGTTTGGCATTATCTTGTCAACTCCCACTTACACTAAGATCCAGAAAATCCATTCCTTGATATATATGCAAAAGAAACTCTTGCACATTTACAGCAGGAAATTTGGGCCAGGATATTCACAGCACCACAATCTTGGAAACAAGCAAAAAGCCTACTGCCAACAGAGCAGATGAATAAGCTGGTTTCTATGCAATGGGAATATCACACAGCAGTCAAAATGAATGATCTATTGCAATATGCAACAATAAGAATGATTTTTAGCAATATATAATTAAGTTAAAAGCATCAAAAGATTATATATAGCAAGTTCAAAACAATTAAATATTTAAAATAAACTTTTAAAATAAAGAAGTCAACCTAAAATGACATTCAAAGGAAAACTAAGAATTTTAAAAGGACTTAAAATCATGGTTACTTTGGACGAGGAAGATAGGATGGAGGAGACCACAGGGCAGAATAAAACTTGTCCAAGTCCTACACTTTGTGCTGGTTGGTGGTTTAACTGGTATGTTTATTATATTTTAATAAATGATTGAATAGATGAAAGGATGTATAAAAAGAAGGTTATGTATCGGCCAATAATGAAAGTGTGTCACATACCAAGAACTATTAATCTAGGTTTCAATTCTGTGTACCTGTGGCTTATAGAATAAATATGTAAGAAAGGCGTAGACTATAAGGCAGTGATGTTTAATGATATATACAAATGCAATCAGATGTATTTTCTCATCTAAAAGAAGTCTAACAACTCAGTGAAGTATTACCCAAATATCACCAATTTTCTAATATCCTGTAATCTAGATTTTAGAGTGTATATTTCAGGAAATACCGAATGCAATGCATACATCCTAACCCTAAAGAAAATGTAAATATAAAATAGCACCGGTATGTTGTATATCTTTTTTTTTTTTTAACCAAGAGCATAAGAAAGTAAAGTTGTGCTCTGAATTCAAACTTCTCTTGTTTTCTCAAAGACATATTTCTTTTAGCTATGCCTTCCCTCCAATCTAATGCTAAATATTCTCTACTAGATTATTCCCAATAGAAGAAAAAAAAAAAAGAAAGAAAGGAAGAAAAACATGTTATGGTATAACCTTGAAAAATAAAAGGCAAACTTTTCTCTTTCTCTTCTCTATTATATTTGAACTTCTGAAAAAAAACCAAACTATCAACAGTACCTCTGATTTTTCTTATACACGTCATCATCTATCTCAATAATTTGTTTTTCATGCCTAGGGTCCACTTCCTTTTGTCAGTACCATGAGTTTTTCCTTATGTACAGCATTGTTCCTGCCAACTTTAAAAGTATTTTTTCTTTCTCCCATTTTTCTACCTCCTTCCTTCTACCATCCCAATTTCTCTACTTCCCTGTACAAATGCCCAGAGAAATCTTATTCCTTTCTCTCTTGAATGCACTCAATCAGACTTTCACACCTATCACAACACCAAAACGGCTCCACCAAAACAGTCAAAATCAGTGAAGATGTACACATTGCTAAATCCAGTGGTCAATTTTAAGTTCTCATCTTTCTTTATCTGTCAGGAACATTTGACTAAATTAATCCGTCCTCCTTTCTTTATTTTTTCTTTATTTTTTCCCCCTTACATTTTACTTTAATTTTATACACACTCCCTTGGTTTTCCTGGTACTTCACAAGCCACTCCTTTTAAGTCTTCTTGGGACAAAGGTTCCTCCTCTCCTCTCTGGAGCCACCTCCTAACATTGGAGACATCAAAACTCAATATTTATACATCTTCGCTATCAAACTTAATCCCCTGTAATCGTTTTAGACTTCTGGCTTTAAATATCATGTATGTTGACATACTCATGATCCCTGAATTTCAGGTTCATCTCCACCTGATATGTAATAAACATCTCAAAGGTACCATACCTGCACACAAATTGCTCATCTATGCCCCTGGTCTACTTCTGGCACAGTCTTGACAACTCCATTTTTCTAGGTGTCCAAATCAAAAACTTTGGAATCGGCTTTGACACCTCCCTTTCTCTCACATCCCACGTTCTAGCTGTCGTCAGTTGACTTTAATTTCAAAATATCCAGAAGCCAACCATTTCTTGTAAATTTACAAACTTCTCTGCAACCAGCTTGGTCAAAGTATCCCTCGTTTCTCCTCTGGTTTATTATGGAAAACCTTGCTGCATCTGCCCTTGCCTCTGACTGCCTGTTCTCAACATAAGGAGAGCCTTTTAAAATTAGTTCAGGCCTTGTCCCTGCTAAAATCTTTCCAGTCACTTTTGATCTGACTCAGAGTAAAAGCACAGTCCTAATCAGCCTGCAAAGCTGTACACAACCTTGTCCTCTTATCACACTGATCCCCTCTTATGCCTCAGCCCTGCTAAACTTCAGTATAGGGACCCTGACTTCCCTGCTTAACATGTTTGCACTTAGAATTTCTTCTCATTCATTAGAAACCCCCAAATGTGGTTTATGCTTTTATTTAAGTACGACCAGTGTTCAAATAGCACCTTCCCAGTAGAAACTCCACTAATTATTCTACTGAAAATTGCAACCCCCTCCCCTGCTTTACATTACTCTATAGCTGTTAACCAACATCTGGCACACACACTGTATTTTACTTATTTCTGTTGCTTATTTTCTGTCTCTTCCACAGTGTGAACTTAAGAGGGCAGGAAATCGTGCAGTTCTCCCCAACTTCAAATAACATCAACCTTGCCCAATTTCTCAAAATAGAAATGGAAAAGTCATTTTTTACTTCTCTCTTTTTTTTAACATCCAGATCAAGTCAATCGCCAATTCTTTGTTGAATTAAACCTCCAAAAAACTCACTTTAATCAACTTACATATATCCATCTTTACTACCTCTACCACCTTTTTCCAAGCAACTGGAAACTTAAGAGAACTAAAGCTAAAGTAACAAAAGCTTCATTGGTCTCCCTGCTTCCGAGTTCCCCCACTTCCTTTTCTAAGTCTTCCTTTATGCAGACAAGATGGAGCATTTTTCACTCTAAGTCAAGCCATGTCATTCCCTCCATTTAGAAAACTCCAATTGCTTCCAGGTTCACTAAGATAATAATTTATGCTCTTTTACAGGGTCCCCAGAGACCCTACGAGACTTGGCCTCTGTTTACCATCTCAGCCAAACCTCATGAGATTCTTCTTCTTGCATTCTGGCTACAGGCATGTTGGACTCTTCTTACAGTCTACATCACACTAACCTATTATCTACCTTCAGACTTTGCACTTAATTGTTTTGTTCCCTCAGAGAATTACTTTTCTTTTACTCTATTCATGCCTGACACCTTTAGGTTTTAGCTTAAAAGACTTCCAGGAACACCAAATCTGAAATAGATCCCTCACCCATTTTTTCCCCTTTTAGCATGCTATTAGATTATCCCATAGCATTTTCATTTAATTATTTTATTATTTCTTTGTTATTTTCATCTCTCTATAATGCTTAGCTGTAAAGTCTGTGAGGGCTCATATCAGATCAGAATGATATCTTCACAACCTTACATTGTTCCTGACATATAGTGGTCTCTCAATACAGATTGGTTTCACAAATGAATGAATGAAAGAATGAGACAAATTGGAAGAGAATGAAGCTTTATGTTGCCGAGAAGTGCTCTTTTTGCCTATGTATTTTTAAAAGCATTTCTCTATTGACATTTAATTAATAAGACTAGCACAAGACACATTAACTTTTAAATGGAGATACATAGATTATTTGAAAACATTGCAAATACAATTTGATTTTTGTGGGGAAAGCATTCCAACTTAACCCAAATGCATACAATTTTCTGTGTTTTCTTTGCTATTTGAAAAGTTATTAAAGCTTTAGAATAAAAGTTCTTATCTCACTTCTTCAGAGCAAATGTAATTTAGTTTATTTTAAGGTCCTACTTAGTAGCAAGAAGGCATGTTCAGGAAATTTGACTCTTGATAAACAGGGCAATGCAAGAATGCCTCAGAAGTGGATATAGGACCAGCTGCCCGACTAAGGTTTTAAAGATGAGGGTGTGTGTTGTGACTTTACCAAGAAGTAGCTATAGAATTGGTGGGCAATTCATTACAAATTTTCTCAGCCTGTTTTCTAACAGAGGGATGATGCCTGTCTTACTTATCCCTTTGTGTTGTTGTAATAATCTTAGTAAATAATGTGAAGTCCACTAATGTGAAGTCCTACTATGTTAGTGAATAACCTTACAAAAATGACTCAAATGCTTCATTCCCATTTCAGAGAGGTTGCGGAAGATGATTCAAAGGCAATGATCTGTATTTGAAACATTTGTTATTCTGGATCATGTGCCTCAAAATACTGAGCTGTGTGAAAGGCTGTGCAACCCTTCGATAAACAGAAAATGAGTAATGGCAGGTTTCCTAAACCATTTCCTGGTAGTCAGTAAATACCTTAGCTATGCATTTTTAAGAAAGCATATAACAGTGTTGAAAGTGAACAAGAGCTAGGGGATTATTTTCTGACTTCTTTGTGGAAGGTTTCACTTGTGTGCTATATCCACACAGGTGAAAGCTACTTCAGGATGATAGCAACTGATTTGTCAGAGTTTGAGAGAACTACATCCTCTGGAAGCACGAAATCAGCTTCTCTCACCATGACTCCTTCCCTCTCTTCTCGCCTTTTCCCCTTTTCTTCTCCAATGGGAGAATGTAGGAGACAAGGGAGAGGAGATCCTGGAGGGATGTAAAAAAAGGAAACCATTTCAGTTCCTTTTATTTCCCTATCACAAGCTGTGCTGCTGAGTTAAAAATATGTAATTTAGTTTCCAAATCTATTTCAACCCCTGCCTGGCCTACTGAGCAATCACAAACCATCCAATTTCAATTCAAATCTTTGCTTTTAGCTTTGTTTGAAATGGAGCACAGCAAAGTTGTATAAACAGATATAAAGTAAATGCCCCACAAAGAGCAGAAGCAGGATTATAGGAACCAGGAAGTAAATCCATATTTATAGCCTACTAGTCAAAATCTGGATTGTTTTCATTTTATTTTTAAAATACCAAATTTTCCACAGAGTATCCAATGTCATAGAAGGGATCTGACTTGTGGTATCTAAGAGTCTGTGCTAATGATGAAGTTTCTCATTGTTTTCCGTGGTACACATTTACAACTTCATGTAAACAGAAAACACATTTTCTGCAGGTGAGAATCACTATTCCTCTGTCACATTTGGAATACTACACAGTTACAGAGAATGACCCACTTCTAAAAAGTGAATCACATTTACCACAAACATTTATCAGCAAAGCCAAGAAACAAATAAACAAACAAACAAACAGAACCCATGTTATGCTATTTAGTAAATGTTTAAATGGTTTACCAATTAGTAATGCTGGAAGTAATGTTAATTCAACCCCTTCTCATAAAACTACAAAAATGTTTTCAGGTGGGTAATGCAGAACTTTTGGCAGTGACAAATTACATGACTAATAATGTCCTTGAGACATTTAGTAGAATTACGATTAACCAAAACCCAGTAATGGCTCACATATATTGTTTTCACTTATGTTATTGTCAATATAATGGTATGGGAGAGAGCAGATGGTAAGAAGGATCCATCTACAATGGATCCCTTCTTCCTTTTGAATTATAGCTTGCATTATAGCCAGCTGGGCAGGTATTATTTTAATTTTCAACATTTATAATCAAACAGTATAGTTTCAGTTCTAACTTTTCACTTTGATTTATGTTCTGGTATATCAATTTTCTGAGCGAATATGTAAACTACATAGGACTGGATACTTTTCTTATTTTTTTTCTTCACTTGAAATGTCAAGTTTAAAACGTTTATGGGCAGATAAATCCTCTTTTATTGATATAATATGGCCTTAAATGGTATCACATCATCTGAACCATGCTCCACAACACTATTTTTGGTCTAAAATGGTAATTTCCCAGTCACTTATGGAAGATCATGCATTGACAAATGATTCACCCCTTTTCAGATTTGCATGAAGGCGAATGCAGTGCAGGCAGCCTATCCCTGGAGAGGCAATGTGAAAAGAAGCAGGAGAAACTTTCATTCTTCTCATCTATTCTTATCACTGTCAACATACAAATGCTGGCCCAGCGTGGCTCAGGCCTGTAATCCCAGCACTTTGGGAGACTGAGGAGGCTGGATCACTTGAGGTCAGGAGTTCAAGACCAGCCTGGCCAACATGGTGAAGCCCCATCCCTACCAAAAAGTATATTTAAAAACATTAGCCGGGTGTGGTGGCTCGCACCTGTAATCCCAGCTACTCGGGGGGCTGAGTCAGGAGAATCGCTTGAACCTGGGAGCCAGAGGTTGCAGTGAGCCAAGATCAAGCCATTGTACTCCAGCCTGGGTAACAGAGTGAGACTCTATCTCAAAGAAAGAAAAGAAATATACAAATGCTGAATCAATACCCTCAATGGGTTCCCATAACCTTCTCATAAAATCCAAGAAATAATGGTTTGGAATTCAGAAGACCTGATCTCATCCTATCATTGATGTACTACGTGCCCTTGTATACATCACTTTCCCTTTTTAGACCTTAGTGTCCCCATCTGTTAAATGAGACTAGACACCAAAGAAACACCCAACTCTACTCTATCCAACTTTATTTTCTCTCCACCAACTCTTTCTAGCCTCAGGCCACACTCCTACTCCACATCACAGGCTGTCCTGCTCCCCATTCTTACCTTCTCCATTCTCCCAACATCTCATCTCCTACACACCCTCAATAGGAGGTATAAAGTTGCTCCATGCTTCTAATATTAGATGATACTCATCACACAGTATCTGATACCATCCCCATGTGCACGGCTTTGTTTTTTAAATATACAGCCTGCTCTGGGTTTGCATCCTTCTCCTCCCACTTGTAACTTGGACTAGTTACTTAACTTTCTAAGCCTCAATTTCCTTATCTGTAAAGTGGGGATAGTAATGGCTTTCAAAGGGTTGTTGTGAGGGTTAAACAGAGTAGTAATGCCTACAAAATGCCTGGCATATGTGAACATTTAGTTAAATAAATACAATATTACTAGTTGTTATTATTGTTACCACTTGAATGTAAGCTCCTTTAAGACAGAATCTCTCTCCTGTTCAACTCAGTTGCTGAAGGGTAATTAATGCAGTGTACTGTAAAGAACAGGGACTTTGAGATCAAAGGACCTGGGCCAAACCTATGAATGGTACCCTAGCAAGTCATTTGTCCTCGTTGAACTGGACTGAGAAGCTGTTTGAGGTTAAGAATTGTATCTTAATATTTCTGTGGACCTAGTACCTAGCACAAAGCTTGCCACATAGGTTTTCATTATATATGCAAAGGAAATATGAATATGAAAAAGAGCAACAGTGCTGTTAATGGATGCACCTCTATTAAGTCCTTTATACCTATTTTGTTGAAGAAAGCAAGCTGAAACATCTCTAACTTTAAAGTCTTAGGAGGAAAGCAAATGACACATCACCGAAAAAGAAAGGGAGAAAAAAGCATCCTGCTGTACAAGAGAAAAGGAAACGAATGGGTTCTCTAGCAGAGCAGGCAGCTTCATGCCCCAGATTTATGTCCTAGGTAGAACACTGGCCAAGGTTTTGGCATAGGCATGGACACGTGGGAGGACGAGGGACTTCAGTTCAGCTGCCTCAAGTGCAACCTGCTCTGAGCTAAGTGGCCAGGTTCAGGGAAACTATTCTCAGCGAAGAGCGGCCAGGCAGCTGAGCCCAGAGTTCCCATTTTTGACTCTTCCTCTCCAACCTCCCCCAACCAGCAGTCAGGTCCCGGGAGGTAATTAGTGTGGGGGAGAGGCAAAGCTTCTGAGGGGGCAGGGAGATGGGAAAGTACGGGTGGAGGCGGTCTTCTTGTCATAGGTCTCACCAAGAGAGGAGAGATAGAAAGAGAGAGAGATTTATTTTTGCACGTGAGCCATACCTAATGATATTCCCACAGACAGACAGACAGGAAGACCAAGAGAGGGACAGACAGGACACACTTGCGCGTTTGAAATCGTTCATACCCCCAAATCCAGGACGCAGCCTGTTGTCATAACCATCGAGCAAACTGTCCAGGATGCGGGTGAAATTTTCTGTGCACAATTTCTCCTCCTTTTGGTTCTGTCCTGGGGATTCGTTTAAACTGCAAGCGAAAAAAAAAAAAAAATGGGGGCGGAGGAGATTATTTTAAGAATCCATCAGAGAACAGGTGCAAACAGGTTTGTTTTCTAGGGAAAGAGTCGCTTGCCCCAAGCTAAAGGAGACGAGCCTGGGGGTTGGGATGCAGAAGACAGAAATGGTCAGGAAAAGCGCGCCCCGCCACAAGACCCCCAGTGCCCACATGCCTCTTGCATCCTGCGCCCTTCGTGCTCTCCGCATCTATGCGGTCACAGAAAAGCCTGGCTTCGGCCCCTCCTCTTACAGCTGAAATGTACACCCAGGGAGACCTAGTACACCCAGGGAGGAGCGAGTGGCCAAAGGGGTCCGGGAGCTGGTCATTTCTCCACTTTCCCTTGCCCACCTCCCCGCACCCCAGAGAACTCACCAAACCGCCAGGCACAGGAAGCGCAGGAGGGCGAAACTGACCCCGGCGGACAGAGCGATCGCGGGTACCTTCTTGGCAGAAACCATCTTTGCAACATGCCATACTTCAAGCCTGTTCACGTTTCCAGGCTCTTCAGATGCCCTGAGCAGGGTGCGAGGAGAGGGCAGAGAGGCTCCCGCGGCGTGCGCACACTCGCGCTCACACTCGCCCGCGCTCAGCCAGCCCGAGCCGCGGTGGGCGTGTGTGTGCACGGGGCCAGGGGAGGCGGAACCTGCCTTCCTCGCCCCCTCCTTTCTCGCTCAGCGCTCAATGTGTATGTAGAGCTATGTATACCGCTCCACACCCTTTCGTGCCCGCGCGCTGAAGGTTCTGGGGTTAGCATCCGCGCGCTTGCGCTGCTAGACTCGCCAAGTTTGTTCCGACCGTAACTCCGCGGATGAGGACCCGGGTCTCTCGCCCCTCCTCCGGCTCCTCAGCCCCCGACCCCAGGTGGGCTTCCCGCCCACAGCAGTGCTCGGCCTCCTCCCTCCTGGGCCCCTCCCTTCCGCTGGGATTTGGATCTAACCAATGAAGCTCCTCTCTCGTCAGGTTGTGCGAGGACCTGTTTGTACCCAGAGTCAAGGTTGGAGGTGGAGAAAGGGCGGGTGATGGGGACTGCTGGGCGTGGGGTGGTAGCGGTGGTGAGGAGAGGGGATCAAGTCCGGGCTCAAAAGACCTTTGAGACCCTCCCCTTCAGGTGTTATGGGGGGCGGTAGGGAGGGCAATGAAAGCGAAAAGATTCTTCCTGCTAACAGGGGTTACAACTCACCTGGCGGACTCTCGCCAAACTGTTGAGAAGTGGACTCGAGCCGCACTCTAGTCCCAGTATTTGCTAAGCTATTGCTTTAAAGACACCCCATTTCTTTACCCGCCTCCACCAGACACGCGCACACCCTCCTCTTTGCTGCTCCATCCTTTTCTGGAGAGGAGGGGAGAAGTGGAGACAAGCCACCTCTGGTCAAAATCACTTTCACTTCTTGCGACACTCTTCTTTTTCAGAATGGAGTTGACTTACTTCCAGAGGTTGACCGCTTTAGGTAGGGGGCAAGGATGGCTGGAGAGAGAAAGGCGGGGAACAAGAGAAAATGTATGTGTGTGTGTGTGTGTGTGTGTGTGTGTCAGAAAGAGAGAGAGAGAGAGAGAGAAGGTTGGGTATGGAGAGAAAGGATACATAAACTAAAATGGAGGGGGACAAATCTTAGTTCCCTTGTGACATGAAAGGGAACACTAAGCTCTATATCTTTAGTGTTTTACTGAGCAAAGATAAGCATTCCCAGTAGATCTTTGGAAAACATTAATTATTGGCTTCAAGGGGGAAAAGCGTCTTTCAAATTAGTAATGATGCATGTGGAAATTTTCATATGATAGATCAATGAGCTAAGTAATTCCCATCTCCTGGAACCAAACACCAATTAGGTTCTAGTCGGAACTCTGATGATTTGTTCAAATTGGGATGACTAGTGGACGGGTATGAAGAGGGATCGCATTGTATTAGACAGGGGTTTTGGTTTTTTGTGTGTTTTAAACGTCTGGATTCAAGTTTTCTTTCTAAGGGAAAGGCAAAATTGCCCATCGTGCGCAGTACCTACCTTCTCTGCATTCTGTACTGCTGTCTCCATGGAATTTGTTAACTTCATCCTAATTCCATCTCTGTCACTCTTTTCTCATAGACTGTGGTTTCTCTGAGGGCCTGGGCTAAGTAATTTTCACTCATCTGTGTTTATTTTACCTGTTGTTACAGTGCATGGCACATAGAATGTCAATAAATATTTATTGAATGAACAATTAAACAAAGCAATGAATTGCTTGTTCCCAGATCCATCTCATAAATTTGGATGACATTCAAGCTCCCTCTTTTGGGAAAAATAATTGAAGTACTAGTGTATCCTCCATATCCTTTCATATGCCATGAAAGCATTGGTCACCACAGATTCTCCACATATTATATTATTTCTCTAATCTTAAAACTTTCCTACCTTTTTAAAAAGAGAGTTTAGCTCTGTTGCCCAGGTTGGAGAGCAGTGGTACCATCATAGCTGACTACAGCCTCTAGCTCTTGGGTTCAAGCAATCCTTCTACCTCAGCCTTCTAAGTAGTTGGAACTACAGGTATATGTCACCATGCCCGGTTAATATATTTTTATATTTTTGTAGACATGTGGGGGCTCTGTGATGTCACCAGACTGTGCTCAAACTCCTGGCCTCAAGCGATCTTCCTGCCTCTGTCTCCCAAAGTGCTGTGATGACAGATGTAAGCCACTACCTTACATTTGCAAGCCTATTCCTATACTTTCTGAAACCTAAATTGGTATTTTTCTACCACTCTCCCTTGTAATTTTCATTTTTAAAATACATATATCAAAAAATTAACAACCCAAAATAATGGCTTTGGGGAAAAATGTTACATATTGTATCTTTAAAATTCAAATTTAAAATCTGTGAAACTATTATATTCAAATTAAAAGAACATTCTTTCAGAGTAGCTACTTCCAGTTGTATTTTTATTAACTGGGTTATAGTATTCAAGTTCAGCTGAAGATAATAATAAAGACATTTATATCTCATTTCATTTTATTTCACAGTCTTTCATTCATGCTACTTTTATATTACTTCAAGAAGATATATGTTGAATTTCACTGAAATCTTTTAAAAAAATTGCTGAAATCTTTTAAAAAAATTGCTTGTTAACATGAGGGTTTTTGTTGTTGTTGTTGTTAGAAATCAAACATTCTGAAATGTTATAATTTACCTTAACTTGCAAATATAAATATGCTATTGTTTCCCACGTAAACTCCTATTTGTGATAGCCCAGGATTGTGAGTGAATTATTATTATCTGTGTAGCTGTGCAGAAATATGAAGGTGTTAAATCATACCTATACTTTTTTTTTCTTTAAGTTGATATAAGCCTCTGATTACTAGGTTTAGTAGAATTTGAATTGGGCCCAAGTACATTACCCCCAAATATCATTATATTAAGCCAGTCACATTTTATAGATTTAACAAATGAGTTTACTTCGAATATAATAAGATGCAAATAATACAGCTAGCCCAACTGCTAACGTCTTAGGATGGACCCTTTAAAGTCCACAGTGCCTATGAAATGCCCTGAAAATGAACACAAAATCTTGTGTTTATGTAAATATGTGCATTTTCCTGTGAGACTGTTTATCTCTCATCAAGTTCTTATAGGCCATGGACCAACATTTTAATATAAAAGATAACTCAAATAATAGAACATTCAACCAAACAAGTGAATGAATATTTGTAGTTAATGTGTGATAAAAATCTCTATCACATTTTATAAGCTTCCCCATTGCCAGTTTCTATAGACTGTCATGTAGATCTTAAGTCTCTTGTGGGTACTTGGTCCCATTTATTGTCAATTTATCATATGTCCAATGAGCTTGGTACACAAAATATTTGAGTGGTAATAAAGTAAATAGTCCGAAAGGGTTCAGCCTGTTCCTGTTTTTTTTTTTTTTCATTAATTCTTTCTGGTAAATATTGAGCCAACTGTAACCATTTGAGAGGGTACTGATGTGAATTACTGCTTTAAATTCTGAAGACTTGTAGATATAGGCCCAGTTTGAAATGTTTTTGTTCCAAGAATTTAGAAGCTGTTGACAATTTTATGTTAATGTATTTCTCTGTCCCTTGTATTTTGCATAGGTGAGAAGAATTGATTTGATACTCTCTTAGTTAATGCCTTTTCTTATGTGTATTAAAACAGTGTTTCCACTGAAATATTACCTGTATATCAGCCTATTATCATTGTCTAGTTATAGATTTTTTTATCTTCATTCATTTCTTATTGTATGTATTCGAGGTATACAAAGAGATGTTTTGATATACATATATAGCAAAATGACTTTTACAGTCAAATTAACATATCTACCACCTTACATAGTTACCTTTTTGTGTGTGAGGTTCGAGTACCTAAAATCTACTCACTTAGCAAATTACTCTTCAGTGCACAATGAAACATTATTAACTGTGGCCTCATGCTGTACATTGGATCTTATTATACATATTATATTGTATATTATAATTAAGATTAAATATTATATAATATATAATAATGATAACTTTCTTATACAGACCTATAACTTTGTATGCTTCAAGCTGTATCTCCTAAATTCCCCCCACCACCCCTCTTTTGGAAACTACCATTCTACTCTCAGTTTCTACGTATTTGACTATTTATAGATTCCACAAATAAGTGAGATCATTTCATATTTATTTTTCTGTGCTTTCTGTGTCTGGTCTATTTCACTTACTATATGTCCACCAGGTTCATCTATGTTGTTGCAAATGGCAGTATCCCTTCTTTTTTAAAGCTGAACATATATGTGTGTGTCTATATATATGTACACACACACAAACATACACACATATATATATGCACACATACCCATATACATAAAACGGTTTCTTTATTCATTCATTCACTGATGGACACACATAGGTTGTATCCATATCTTGACTATTATGAATAATGCTGCAATAAACATTAGAGCTCAGATATCCCTACAAGATGCTGATTTTATTTCCTTTGGGTGTATGTTCAGAAGAGGGATTGCTAGGTCATATAATAGAGCTATGTTTAGTTTTTTGAGGGACCTCCATACCGTTTCCACAATGGCTGTAGCAGTTCACATTCCCACCAACAGTGTCAAGGGTTTCCTAATCTGGGAGAATTTAACATATTGTATTTGAGTAAACATTTCATAATACCAGTTAATACTGCTGTCAAAATAAGAATTTTTTTTGCCATATAGTTAATGCAGATTTAGTTATTTCAGTGCAATTGTTTGAAAAAAATAAAATTTTGACAATATTTTTATCTGAATAAACTCTACACATGAAATTTGGAAAGTCACCTATTATAGTATGTATTTTAGGTTATTAATTATTTTTTATAATTTTCTGAGATCAAGTTGGACATTAAGACAATATATCAACACTTAATAGTCTCCAAGATCTCACATTAATTTGAAATACATTCAGAAATATTAGTTATTCAATATTAGCTTTTGTTTTCTTTGAAAGTCTGAAGTTTTAAAATAAGTGGAAAGAATACAGTTTAAGGGAATACAATCCAAGTAATACATTTGATAACTACTTTTGGGCTCAATTGAAAATGCCTAATAATGTATGAAGCATTATTTTACTCATCAGACCTTGAATTCTGAAATAAGCTCTCAGGATAAGTTTAGAAGTACTACTCCAAAGAGCCATAATTGTGTGTGTGAGATTGTGTGTGTGATTGTGTGTAATTAGTACAGAGTACTAATTATTACAAGAAACATTCCTTTAATTATGTTAGGTATATGTATGGTATGTGTGTATTTTTAAAGTTTCTGAAAAAGATTATATTATTGTTAAGAAATAGATTTATTTTCAGCACCTAATAGTAATGGTCTACAAGGATAATTTATGCATTACCAGTAGTGCCCCAAATTAACCCATATCATTCATTTAGAGGGGATACACAAAGATGTAAATACTGGAGGTACGATTCATTTGATGGCCATTTAAACATTGTTAAATTTGTTGCCAAGTGCCTATTTTATAATGAATACAATGTTATGTCTTGTTTCAAGACTGATAAGGGACTAATAGAACCACTTTGGAAAGCAGTTTGCCAATAAGTTTAAGTTTTAACATATTGATACCATATGACCAAACCATCTAATTTAAATTTTATATCTCCAAGAAACTCTCAAACATGTTCATGAGGAGACATCTAAAATATATTATGTTGTTTGTAATAGTGGAAACTTAGAAACAAATTAAATGTCATTTAACAGGGAAGTGGATACATTATATTGTGGTGTAAAGAGAGAACTAGACCACAATTAAAATAAGGAAATAAGATATATGTTTCAATATAAATATATCAGGAGTAAATGTATACAAAATAAGCAAGAGGCAAAATAAAGAAACCATTCTCCAAAGAGTTGAAGACACCAATGACTGACAGAAATTGTTTAGTTTACAAGATAACGGATAAAAAAGAAACAGTGCTAACACTCCCTCTGCTTGTAACAAAACTAGCTAAAATGGGTTAACGCCAATATGGCTGCTAAACTAGATTTTGCAGAGAACAGACATGCTGACATCACAGGCTGAATTTTCATTGCATGTTTCATACTAACTCCTCCCAAATTTGCACATGGGACCCATGAGGAGGCATGAAGAGATACCTGTGCATGCCCAAGGACTTTCCAGACCTCCTCTTTCCTTCCACCAATCTCCTACTAATTCCAGAATGCACCCCCTAAACTTTTTGTAATAAAATTACTGCTTTAAAGCCAGCACAGGGAGACAGATTTGAGCTGGACTCATGTCACCTTGTTAGTCAAATTGCAATAAAAACTTTTTCTTTTCTCAAAAACTCAGTGACATAGTATTGGCTTCTAGTGCATCAGGGAGCAAAGCTCTTTCTCTCAATAATATCTTCAGCCAAATACTCATATAAAATTTAAAACATAAAAAAAACATTGTTCATGTTGTGGGTATATATGTAGCCAAATGAACAAATTTTCATGAAAAAATAAATAACAAATTCAAGATAATGGCTATCTGTGGCAGAAAGAGGAATGAAATCAGGAAGAGCAACATTGACTATTTCAACCGTTTATGTAGAGCTTTATCTCATTAAAAATATCTGAAGCAAATATGGCAAAATGTTAAGATTTGCTAAATCTGGTGGTCAGGACTTAGGTGTTCACTATGTTACTTTTTTTGTATTCATCTTCTCTTGTGGAGCAAAGCACTATAAGACTTTCTAGCTTAAAACAATTTATGATGCTCTCTCACAGTGCACATAGTTTGACTAGGCTCATGTGGTGGTTTTCTCTGGAGGTCCTTCATCCCATTGCACTTAGATAGTGGCTGTGGCTGGCATACTTTGAAGGTTTGACTGAGCTGGGCATTGAAGGTAGCTTATTGCTTCACATGACTGGTGCCTCAGATAGAGAGGGGGAATTGGCTGGAGATCTCTCTCTCTCTCTCCCCTCCACACCCCCGTCCCCGCTTTCTCTCTGTCTTACTTGGCCAGCTTGGATTTCCACATAACGTGATAGTCTTGGGGTAGTAAGACTTTTTATATGCCGGCTGGTTTTCCCAAAGTAAACATTTCAAGTTAGGCTGAAGCTGAAGACTTCTTATGACCAAACCTTGAAAGTCACAGAGCATTATTCTATTGGTCTGTGCAGGTAACATTGTCAAACCAGATTCATGCAGAGGGGATACACAAAGATGTAAATACTGAGACATGTGATTCATTTGATGGCCATCTTAGAAGGCTATTATATGTATTTTTCATATGCCTGAAATATTTCATAAAACTAATTGAATAACATTTTATAAGAATGGTGTGATGGTTAACTTTGTGTTAATTTGCCTAGATCACAGTACCCAGATATTTGGTAAGATATGATTTTCATTTTATTTATTTATTTATTTATTTACTTATTTAGAGAGGGAGTCTCGCTCTGTTGCCCAGGCTGGAGTACAGTGGCACAATCTCGGCTCACTGAAAGCTCTGCCTTCCAGGTTCACGCCATTCTTCTGCCTCAGCCTCCCGAGTAGCTGGGACTACAGGCGCCTGCCACTATGCCCAGCTAATTTTTTGTATTTTCAGTAGAGACAGGGTTTCACCGTGTTAGCCAGGATGGTCTCGATCTCCTGCTCGTGATCTGCCCACCTCGGCCTCCTAAAGTGATGGGATTACAGGAGTGAGCCACTGCGCCCGGTCAGATATTATTTTCAATATTTCTGTGAATGTATTTCTTAGATGAAATAAAGATTTTAATCAGTAGACTTTCAGTAAAACAGATCACCCTCCATAATTTGGGCGGGCCTCATCCAATCTGTTGAAGGCCTTAATAGACAAAGACTGACCTCCCAGAAGAGGGAATTCTGCCAGCAGATGGACTTCAGAATTGAACTGCAACATTAGGTATTCCCTGGGTCTCCTGTCTGCCAGACTTCCCCGCAGATTTTGGGTTTAGCAACCCCTGTAATTGTGTGAGTCAATTCCTTAAAATTTCTACAGATAGAATGATCTATACTCTATTGATTCAATTTATCTAGAAAATCCTAACTAATACAGTTGTATGGAGATACAAGATTAAATGTTAATTAAATGTTTTGGGTTCTAGTAAAATTTTGTGTGTCAATTCAATGTTAAAATTTTTCTCACCTTTCAAATGACATTATTGTTCCAAAAAGTGATATGAAATTGTTACAGAACTCTGAACCTTATCTTACAACAACTTATTGTTTTTGTTACTCTTATGATGGGCAGTTTTTTATTACACAATTAATAACTCATGGTATGTGAACCATTATAAATGTTAAACCTTCACGAACTATTACTTAGATTCTAAATTAATCATTATATTTGAATTTTGTTCTTTTGACTTTTCAATCAAACAATGCATTCTCACTATAGAAATTTTGGAGACAACAAAATACTAGAAAGAAACATTACATACCATACAATCATTCAAGTAAAACACTTTAAAACTCTTTTTTAAAAAATAGGCCTAAGCCTTTGCAAAAATATCAACATTTACTTTACAAGCTTTAGGAAAAAAAAGTAGTGAGTGAGCAAATTTGGCAAGTTAATAAGCCCAAGAAACAAAGATGCAGAATGTACTGTGTATTTTATACAATTTTATTGTATATATTTGCATTGGATGTTGCTATTTTATCATTTTTTTTTTACTGGTGATATGAAGTGATTCCTCTTTTAAATATATTTATAATCAGAAGAAAACATAAATTAAACCTAAAGAATGCATGTATTTCCACTAATCATTCTAGATGCAAATATTTTCATCTTTCAAATGTTTAAATAAGAACCACCTTTAAAGTAAAGCACAGTGGCAGAAATGTATGTGATATTTTCTGTATCTTTAAGTCCCCAGTACAGAAACTATAACACAAATCAGACACACGTAAACTAAATTATTAAAGTATTATAGATGTATACTAGCCTGCCATCAAACCAACACAGTGTTTGGAATTAAACGTTTACTTTCCAGACAAATCTGTGAAGCCTGAACATGATACGGTGGTGAAATATGTGGTCCTCAAAAGACTAGGAAGCCAGACTGCTCTTCATTACCATCTGGTGGCTACTGCATGGAGTGGCATTAACCATAATTTTAAGAGAGCGTTAAAGGGACTGAATATCATAGGAATAGAAGGAGAACCTCAATAGTATTAATACTGAGAATGCATGAGGATAAATATCAGAGAAGGATTAGGGACTTTGCCGTTGAAAAGTACACCACAAAAAGCTATTTATTGGAAACAGTTTACAGTGAGCAAAAGTTGAATGATTTATGAATAGCATAAGACTTCCAAATCGTTTCTATTTGCTTTATAATAAAAAAACTTTATTTTAGTGATAAATTCTATGTAGCAAATTGTCTGAATCTACTAAAGCTTTCAGTCCTCCATGTATCTTCACATGTCACTTACCTCAGAAATACCATTTTCTATTTTATCTACCTGGAAAACACATATCTTTAAAATTTAGATTAAGTTCTCCTCACTTATGAAATTTATGTCCTCCCAGGTAAGGGTTTTGTTATCTGTCTCTACAGACTGTTGTACTTCTGTGGACCATTTGCCTAATGGTTTCTTTTCATGACTGACTGAGTTTCTCGAGGATGGGGATGCTGTTTTATTTATTCTTGTAAGACCCAAGCTCTAAGCATTTAATATGCTTATGTAAGGAATGGATCCAGGAGGGAGTTCATTGTTATTTAGGAAATAAATAACAATATTTTAAGCCAAAAGAAACCTCTCACATTTCAGACTTGACAGACACTGAGACAAGGGACAAATTTAGGTTTTGGAGAAAGTAAATGTCCATATTGACATTCAAGTTTCCCACTTTCATCACAGAAATGCAAAGCCAAAACAGAACCAGAGAAATCATCTAGTTCTGCTACATTCTTTTAAGTATGGGAATGAGGCTCAGAGAGACGACATGATTTTCCTAAGTTTCTATAATTGCTAACTACCAGAATCAGGATGGAAATCCCAGTCTTCTGACTCTTCCTCCAGTGAGGTGTTTATTCTGTTGATTTAATCTCTGACTTCCCTTAAGGGAAACCTTAGGTCTAGGAAATTGGGCTTTGAACCTAAAATGCAATGCCCTTTCAAGAACTGAATCCTATTCTTGATCCATGTCAGCCCACACATATTTACAGGCAAGTTAGGAAATCATTAATTATGCTATGCGACATTGCAATAATATATTTAAAACATTCTTTGTTTTTTTTTTTTGTTTTGTTTTGTGTTTTTGTTTTGTTTTTGGTTTTGGTTTTGGGTTTTAGATGGAGTGTTGCTCTGTCACCAGGCTGGAGTGTAGTGGTGTGATATCGGCTCATGCAACCTCCACCTCCTGGGTTCAAGTGATTCTCCTGCCTCAGCCTCCCGAGTAGCTGGTACTACAGGCGCGTGCCACCAAGCCTGTCTAATTTTTTGTATTTTAGTAGAGACAGAGTTTCACCATGTTGGCCAGGCTGATCTCGATCTGACCTCGTGATCTGCCCGCCTTGGCCTCTCAAAGTGCTGGGATTACAGGCGTGAACCACCATGCCTGGCCTACAATAATGTATTTAAAACTTTCTTAAAGTTCTTTAACTTTTCCCAGCGGTTACAATTCTAGGCATTGATTCTAAAAAAATGACAAGACACTTATGTCAAGATTATAGGCACAATGAGCAATAGGGCATCATTATTATCATTATTAATACCTTTTATTTTTAGATTTTTTTTTTTTTTTTTTTTTTTTTTTTTTAGCAGCAGCAAGATTTATTGTGAAGAGCAAGAGAACTAAGCTTCTACAGCATGGAAGAGGACCCGAGTGGGTTGCCCTATTTTTAGTTTTTATGGGTACATGGTAGGTGTATTTGTTTATGGGGTACATGAGATATTTTAATACAGGCATGGAATGCATAATAATATTAATACTTTTGGGGAAAAAAAAAGAATAGATTCCCTGGTATAATTTCTGATGTCTTTGGCTATTAAAGGATATACTTTAGGGATGAAAGGGAAGAGTTTGAGGTGCTCAAAATGCACCTTGCTTTTTGATTGTCTCTTCCACCTATGGGTGAGGCCAAACACTTGATTTAAAAAACAAACAGACAAACAAACAACAACAAAAAAACAAATGACACAGTCTCTTCGAGTCTGTTAAGATACGTAGTTTATAATCCAGAATCAGTTTTATTCTGTGAATGTGTTCAAATACATTTGATGCCATATCGTCTAGTTTTTCCAACTTTAAAAATTATACTTCTAGGAAAAACAATATGTTTCGTATTTGAAATTTAATACTTATAATTTAAATAGTTTCGTGTTTCCTTGAAGGTCAATGGCATGCAGTGATTTCTAATTGTTGCTAAGACATGTATAGGAACTGAATTCTGAGAGGCTAAGGTGCAGGCAAATGCAATCACCTAGATGGAGACAGAGCCTAAGCCAAGAGTGGGCCTGGGGGAGGCCAGACACACCTGTCTTTGTGACTCCTAGGGTTAATGTCTCGGATGCAGAAACCTTCCTGAAGTGATTTTTTAAAATGGTTCTTGATGGGTCCAGGTGTGGTGGCTCAGGTCTGTAATCCCAGCACTTTGGGAGGCTGAAGCCGGTGGATCACGAGGTCAGGAGATCGAGACCATCCTGGCTAACACGGTGAAACCCTGTCTCTGCTGAAAATACAAAAAAATTAGCCGGGCATAGTGGCAGGCGCCTGTAGTCCCAGCTACTGGGGAGGCTGAGGCAGGAGAATCGCGAGAACCCGGGAGGCGGAGCTTGTAGTGAGCCTAGATCGGGCCACTGCACTCCAGCCTGGGAAACAGAGCGAGACTCCGTCTCAGAAAACAAACAAACAAACGAAAAAATCCAGTGAGATTTTAAATGTCAGTGTATGCTGAAAAGGTAGCAAACTTGTGGTTTGAGCACAATATCTAATAAGGATCTATTTTTTTTTTTTTTTTTTTTTTTTTTTTTTTTTTTTGAGACGGAGTCTCGCTTTGTCGCCCAGGCTGGAGTGCAGTGGCCGGATCTCAGCTCACTGCAAGCTCCGCCTCCCGGGTTTACGCCATTCTCCTGCCTCAGCCTCCCGAGTAGCTGGGACTACAGGCGCCCACCACCTCGCCCGGCTAGTTTTTTGTATTTTTAGTAGAGACGGGGTTTCACCATATTAGCCAGGATGGTCTCGATCTCCTGACCTCGTGATCCGCCCGTCTCGGCCTCCCAAAGTGCTGGGATTACAGGCTTGAGCCAAGATAAGGATCTATTTGATATTAAAAGAGAAAGTAGTAAAGCAGTGCAAACATTTCAGTCATAAAGTAAAGGCTCTAGACAGCCCCTCTTAACTTATAGTCAGCTTTTTTTAAGCCTCCTGAAGATCCAAGGACTAAAAATGTCCTTTTGTCAATCACAGAGAACTTTACATCTCCCTTTGCATGTTCTCTAAAATTAGGAACCACTGCTTCTGCAGTGGTTACCAAATTTCTTTACCTAACTCTTTAAGAGTCAACTTGTAACATATGGGGCTTAGCAAAATTGTGCCTTTATTTAATTTGTCCTCTACTCTGCCTTATTTGCAGCCAAACTTTCAGCATTTTACCCTTTGTCTTATGAATACAAATGTCTTCTTTCCTCCCTTTTTTCATTTGTTCTTGTACTTATATTTTTTAATTTACTTAAAAACTTGGAGGTATCTGATTTGAAGAGGCTCTTGTTATTCTGTTGTTTTTTTTTTCACATCTTCTAATAAAGAAGCAATAATGTCTTTTTGTTTTATCTTGCTTGATAAAAATAAGATACTATTTTTCTGACTCATTTTGACATTCTTTGAGAATGGAATCCCTTCCATTAGATTATTTATGACAGAATTATGACAAAAAATGTGTTTTTCTCTGTCCCTGATATGTTGAATTATGACCACAGATTTTGATTTTAGATTGAGTTTATCTTTCAAAAATTTCATAAGGCTACCAACCTCTCACAGACAGACCCTTCATTATGTTATGCTGAAAGAATTGGGCTCTTGGGAAAGATACTTATTGTAATAAAATGATACTATACATATATAATACATATAACACAGAATGCATATTCCTGCAGAGTTTGCAGTACTAAAAAATTAAAAATGTATTTAAAATTTTCCTATAATAATCATAAGATGGAACTATTTTCTTTTATAAGTCAGGTACATCTATTGCATCTATATCTTATATCATGAATACAAAATTATTCCAAAATCAAATTGCTCCACTTGCTTTTTATTATAGTGACTTGAATTATGATAAGACATGTAGCTATTAAAAACTGTTTTTCAAGTGGGGAATTATAGAGTCCAAGAATCAAAAATCATTATATCTAGGTTTAGCATAAGGTTCTGTAACTAACATGTTATTTTCAACACATTTGGCTTTTCTTGTAACACAAAGTTTTGCTATGTGTGAACCCTAACAGGAACAAGAGGGATTAAGTTGGATAAATAGAAAATATAGTAAGATGATAGACGAAATATTTCAATAATTGCATTATATATAAAAGTAAATGCTGCAATTAAAGATTGCCACACTGAATAACAAAACCAATCTCAAGTGTACTTAAAAGAGATAAACTTTAGGCTGGGGATGGTGGCTCAAGCCTGGGATTCCAGCACTTTGGGAGCCTGAGGCAGGTGGATTGCTTGAACTCAGGAGTTTGAGACCAGCCTGGGCAACATAGCAAAGCCTGCAAAAAATTAGCCAGTAGAAAGTTTGTGTTAGAATATAAGGAATACCATGTACTTGTTGTCCCACCTAATGAGGAAGCTGAGGTCAGATGGTGGCTTGAGCCTAGGAGGCCGAGGCTGCAGGGAGCCATGTCTGAGTGACAGAGTGAGACCCTGTTTGGATAAAAAAAAAAAGAAAAAGAGAAGAAAATACCTAAACTTTAAATGTAAAGACAGAAAATTTTAAGGTGAAGTACACATCATTTGTCATTATATTAATATCCAGCAAAAGATGCTTTATCTGAAAAATGTATTGTTAAAGAGAGATACTTCAAAGTGATAAAGAGGTAAACCTATCAGAATGATCTAGTAATTCTGAATTTATCTAAACCTCAATTAATAGCTTAAAAACTAAAGAACACATTGACAAAACTAAGATCTCTAATTATAGTGGGATGTTTTAACATACCTTTCTCAGTAACTAAAGAAACAAACAGATGAAAAATGTAATAAAGGCATAGATGATTTTAACAGCACTGTTAACAAACTGGACTTCACTGACATAGAGAGAATGCTGCACCTAATAACTGCAGAGTATATATATTCTTTTCAAATGACATGTAACGTTTTGTCAAGTTGACCACATGCAGGCTTTTAAAGCATGCCAAATAAAGAATGTCAGGGAATAGAAATCATACCAAGAACGTTCTTTGACCATTGTGAAATTAATCTTGAAGTCAATAGCAATAGATGACCAGATAATCTTTCTAGAGAATGAAGAAAAGTTGGGGCAAGAGGCTGGATAGGGGAGACAGATAACAAGGAGATGTAAGCCTTACTAAGACATTTGTATTCTAACAGCATTGAGTACCATTAAAGGATGTATACCTTGGAACTGATAAAATCAAGTTTGTATTTTTAAATAGTCATTCTGTTTGCAGCTGAGATGCTGCGGAGGAAGGATTGTGAGATTAGGTAAATAATGTTTTGGAGTGAAGTATAGAGACAGGCGGGCCAATTTGCCCTTACACTATTATAGATGAGTGCGGTTGCTTCAACTGGACTAGTGGCAGTGGAGATGGAAATAAGAGTAAAGATTAGAGAAGTATTTAGGTGGCAAGATGGGCATTGTTGGCATTTGTTAATAAGAAATGACTCCCAGATGTTTGTCTTGGTTACATGCTTGAGTGTTGTCATTCATTAAAAACAGAACACAGGAAGTTGGAGGGCAGAAAACAAGAGATGATCATTGTGGGACAACCAAAGGTGCCCTACAGTCACTTAAACTCAGAACAGTGCTCTGTACCTGAAATGTACATTTGAAATGATAAATGGTAAATAAGGCATGGGCTAGATGAGGTTATACAAACAAATAATAGAAGACAGTAGAAAGTTTGTGTTAGAATATAAGGAATGCCAACTGTAAAACTTTTAATATTGACTATCATTTGAGGAAAAAATAAAATATTTTACCTTTTTTATTTTTTTTCTCAAGATGGAGTCTCACTCCATTGCCCAGGCTGCTGTGCAGTGGCGTGATCTTGGCTCACTGTAACCTCTGCCTTCCAGGTTCAAGTGGTTCTCCTGCCTCAGCCTCCCAAGTAGCTGGGATTACAGGTTCCCGCCATCACACCCAACTAAATTTTTTTTTGTATTTTTAGTGGAGACAAGGTTTCACCATGTTGGCCAGGCTGATCTTGAACTTCTGACCTCAAGTGATCCACCCGCTTCAGCCTCTGAAAGTGCTGGGATTACAGGCATGAGCCACTGCACCCAGTCAACATTCTAACTGGGCTTCTAAAAATACCAACATTATTAAATGTAGTCACCCTGTCATGCTATCAGATACTACATTTTGTTCACCCTATATTTTTGTATATAAATATAAAATAAAATATAAATATATTCAAAATATTTATTAATTAAATTTTATATAAATTATGTATTTATAAAAAGTTAAATATTTGTTTTTGTATCAAAACATCACATTTACCACACAAATATATATACCTATTTTGTTCCCATAATAATTAAAAATTAAAAAAAAAACACTATTATAATGTATTTGCCTTACAGGCTTATCTATATAATTTTAAAGAACAACACCTAAAATTAATGCATTAACACAGGTAATCAACACTATCTACTAAGTTTAATGTGGTTACATTAAGAACAGCATCAATTTTAATTTTTTTGAGAAGCAAAAATTAGAACTTGAGAGCTAGTAAGTCCAGTTATAAAAACCATGCTTATGACCATTGACAAGAAGCCTCTAGGTGGCCAGATGATGTCAAAGTCATATGATAGTTAAAATAAAAATCTACGCAATTGTGGATTATCTCCAAAGGTGCTCTGGAATTTGATTGTAGGAGTGGAGAAGTTAGTTGGTTAAGGTGATTTAAGTTGGGGGGTTTTAGGGCCTGTCTGCTGGATAAGGAGAAGTGAGCCAAAAACATTATATATTGACCACAGTGTGATTGAGGTAGTACTCAACAGGTGGTCTCCAGCCTGGAACGGAAATAAATAAAACCAAGAACGTGATGATGGTCACCATTTGATAAGCAACTGGAAGTTTCATCTAAATTCAGTATTTTTTAATGGATGTGTATACTTCGAAAGCTTCCTTTTTAAAGACTTTGCCAAACAGTTCACAAAACAAGATGTTCGGATGAGCTGTGCAAGCCTGTGCAGATAAACTAAGAATTCTTACCACAGCTGACATTTTAACCAGGCTTCTGCTCACCTCTGGATAAATTTGGCTGTTTTGCTACAGATTCTCAGCCAGCCTTTGCTTTGGTGCATACTCAAGGAAGCTTTCTCAATGAGTGGCACACACTGTCTTGTCCTTCCTTTAATAAGTAATGAAACAATGCAGCAGGAATTGCAATCACCAAAGTATTTCTTTAAAAAAAATGTTTAAGATGTAATCAGATGATCATGTTATCTGAGCCACAAACTATAATAAAATATAGCCAGTAAAGCTAACCAGACCCATTTGCTGACAATTAGAGCAGTAATAACTTTTTACATTGTTTAGCTCAGGTCTCTGCCCCATCATTGCTTAAGAGATGAGAACCTAAGGAGTTAAGTAACAAAATAAAGATCACATCTAGTCAGTTAATGGTAGTTAGAGAGGTCTCCTGCCTTCTACTCTAATAGTCTGTGAATTATTGCATAACAGCGATTGCGTTGCGTACTAATGAAGGAAATATGGTAAGCAATGCAGAGCTTACTTTATTTTGTCAATGCAAATAAATATGATCGACTCAAATGTTGCCACATTTCCCAGTAACTTTTATTATTGTGAAATTATCATGTCATCACCATATATTCTGATTATGTAGCAAAGTTCCTGAATCTTCCCCCTCAAAGCTGGAATATTGTTGGCTCTGACCTAGTGTCATCCTGACTCCTGAACTTCTTAGCTATTTCACTTTTGGAACATTGCTTCTCCACTCTGGGTTTCAGTGTCATTTGCAAAATGAGGACAACGATAGTGCCTATTTCATAGGATTTTTAACAAAGATGAAATGTGTTAATATATGTTAAAACTATTTGAAAAGTTCCTGGAACATAGTTAGCATTAACAAAGTGTTAGTTCTATTAATAACTCACACATTGGATTTTTGAACCTGACGCTTTTTTTTTTTTTTAACTCATTGCCACTGACAGAAAGTCCTTTTGCAGCTAGAGGTAAAAATCTTACAGTGTTAAAACATTAGAGAGTTAACACCTTGGTGGGAATAAGTTTTAGTGAAAGTGAAAGTGAAAGCATTAGACTAGTTGCAGTTTCAATGGGAGATGAAGTTCAAAGTTCAAAGTACCTAAAAATTGAGAGGAAATGCAGCTGTATGGGAAACACTGGCAGAAGAAGGTGGGAAGGCCCGGGGACAATCATCAAAGGCTTTCCTGTTTTGCCCAAGACCTCACCTTATCATTGTTGCCGCAAAAATAAGGCCACAGGTATGAGCTGAACCTAGACCTGTGATCCCACTCAGGACTGAGGGAGCTGCAGTAGGTATTAAACCCAGCTGTGAACTGTCTGGGCGACAACTACTGAGAAAAATGGACACCAAGAAGGATGTGAGCTGAACTGAGGACTTCTACCTTGGGTACTACTCGCCTGGTGCCAAAAACTAGGTGCAAGAATGGATAAGGGTAACATCCCAACTGGGGCCACGTGGTTTTATTTGACCATTTGGGAAACAGAAATACATCAGACTCAGACTCAGAGCCCAAGCTGCTCCCAAAGAGATCATTTGTGGACATGCATGTCTGTTCTGGTATGTTCCAGTCATCGTGGTGGGGTACATGAATTTGATTAAGTCTTGCTTCACTTTGTATTTTTCATATAGTTTCAATCTTAGAGCAGCTCATTTATTCATATTCTCTGAGTAAAATGCACTTCTTAATAAAGGGGAAAAGCTTCCCCTTTTCAAGTTTTAAGATTTGTACCTAAATCTAACTTTATGTTTGATGAATGAGTATAAATCTTCCCACCAACTATATATGCTGTATAGACTTCTATAAAAATTCTTCCCAATCATTAAAAGCCAATTTTTAAAAATATTTCCAAAGACAGGAAAAAAATCCCACAGTAGAATATGATATAATAAACATCTAGATACTCCACACTGAGCGCTAGTAAATTCTAACATTTGTCAAAATTGATTCAGAATTTAAAACTTAATTAATAAAACATTACATGTACAATTAAAGCTTCCTGAGTATTCACCACACTGTCCTTCATTTAAAAGTAACCATCATATTGAATTTGGTAGTTCATTTCACGCACACTTATATCTTTTTATATGTGTATACAAAATAAATACCATGTAACATTATTTTTTGTTTTAAATATTTTTCATATAATATCATCATGCAAATTGATGTTTTTAACTTTTAAGTTTGGAAGTACATGTGCAGGTTTGTTACACAGGTAAACATGTGTCATGGGGGTTTGTTGTACAGATTATTTCATCACCCAGGTATTAAGCCTAGTACACATTAGTTATTTTTCTTGACCCTCTCCCTCCTCCCACCCTCCACCCTCTGATAGGCCACAGTGTGTGTTGTTCCCCTCTATGTGTCCAGGTGTTCTCATCATTTAGCTTCCACTTACAAGTGAGGACATGTGGTATTTGGTTTTCTCTTCCTGCCTTAGTTTGCTAAGGATAATGGCCTCCAACTCCATCCATTTCCCTACAAAGGTTTTTTATATTAATTTATATTTTTGAGATTACCTATGTTTAAACATTGTCATGGTAATCAACCCTAGCCTCTATAACAAAAACAACACAAAATAATGAAAAGTTTCTTTCTTCTTCATGTAAAGTCCAATATTGTTTATTCATATGCATTCCTGAGTAGCTTATCTCCAAGCGGTGACATAGGGATCTGGCTCCTTTCATTATACGGCTCCATTATCTTACATTCCCTTTTTTCTAGCCTTTTTCTATATACATGGGAGAGAAAGGAAAAGGAGAAAAAACACATGAGATATTTAACCATCTTAGCTAAGAAGCAATGTATGACATTTCTTTTCACATTCCTTTGATCAGAACATGTCACATAGTCACTGGAACCTCAAGGGAAGTATGCCAAGAAGCCTATGGATATTGCTATTCCACAACAGATTCTGCCACAAAAATATAGTTGTAGTTCATTTGTGTAACCACTGCAAAGTTTTCCATTGTATGAGTACACCACAATTTATTCATTCTCCTATTGATGGGCACATACCTTGTTTTTAATTTTTCACTACTATAAATTAGAACTCAGTGAACATTCTTGGACATGTCACTTTTTGCATTAGACCAACAAATTGCATTCTCTGGGTTTGTGTGTGTTTTTGTGTGTGAATGGCTATGCTTATCTTTAGCATTACCAGATACGCCTGGTGGTGTTTCAAGGTAACTAAATAATTTGTGTTCCCATCTCTCTACATACTTAAGAACACTTGTATTATTGTTTTAAAATGATTTTTAGAAATTAGCTGGGTGCCCAACACCATGCTTGGCTAATTTTCGTATTTTTAATAGAGACAGGGTTTCACCTTGTTGGCCAGGCTGGTCTCCAACTCCTGACCTCTGGTGATTCATCCACCTTAGCCTCCCAAGTGCTGGGATTACAGGACTGATCCACTGTGCCCGGTCTGTGCAGACAATTTAATGAACAAAATGATGTTTTTTGGTTTAAAGGAGAGTAGAATCAGTTTTTGAACCAGGTGCTAAAATGTCCAACCAGCTAATGCTAAAAATGCTATTTCATCAGTTTATTTGCATTGTTTAGGTTTAAGATATTTTCATGTGTGTAGTTGTCATTTGGATTTATCTTCTTTGAATTCTATTCATATCCATTGTTCATTTTATTTATTGACTTGGCTGTCTTTTCCTTAGTTATTTAGGGAGCACTTTGTTAATCCTAGATTCTATTTTTTGTTATAGGCTATTATCTTTTGCAAAAATATTTTTATACCAAGTTTTTAAACTTCCAATAGTGTCTTGGAGTGAAACTATGATAGAAGGAAGAGAACAAATTTATTACTTTTATTTGGAGTTGCACCAAAATAGAAGTTTGCACTACGTAGAAGATTTAAATTTGAAAATAGTCAAGTTTATGAATCTTTTCATTATGGTTTGTGTTTTTTCTGTCTTGTCTAAGGAATTTTTCTCTAAAATAATGTCATAAAATTTTGTCCCATTTATTTTAATTATAAAAGTTTATAGGATTTTCATTTATTTCACCGTGAGTATATTTTTGTATATGCTACGAAGTAGGTATCCAGGTTTATTATCTTTCCTTATAGATAATCAATTCTAAAAACACTAAAAATCTTATAATCTCTCATTTGCAGTGTTACCTCTATAATGTATCATGTATCCATATATTATTGGAACTGGTTGTGGATGTCCTATTCTGCACTTTTACAATTTCCATAGTTTCATGATAGATTTGGAGAGCTACTAAGGTAAAATCTTCCACTTTGCTTTCTACAAACACTTGCAGCTAATTATTCTTTGCCGTGGGTTTGTCAATATTAATTTTCAATATGTCATCTTTATAAAGAACCTGTCAGTATCTAAATCTAGCACTATTGTCATGTTTGTATTATAGGATAAGCACTATTTACATCTTCTTTTATATTTTTAAAGCAAATTAATTTTTTTCCTCTCTTATACTTTTACAATACTTCTGATCACCAAAATGTGTAGAGTTTCCCCCCTTTCCCCACCAGCCTCCCATACCTATCTATCCTCCACTTCTGCATAGGATACCAACTGGGTGTCCTACAATTTAATTTAACTCTGACACTATTTGCCTTGAAATAGCATCAGATCCCACAGGTTAAGGGCTTAGATTTTCCTCCTTTTTTAATGTCCAAACTGAAATTAAATATGATATATTAATTCAGAAATTAAGTATATGATTCTGAAGCAAGAGTTAAAACCACAGGTTTAAATTTGAGAAAATTTGCCATATAATTGGTAACTAACTCTAAGATATAGATAAGATATTCTATGAAAAGGATATAGAATAAGGCTATAGAAAGACAGAAGATGAAGTTTGGGAAACTATAATATTTAGTAGCTTTATTTATTTATTTATTTATTTCTATTTTTTGAGACGGAGTCTCACCCTGCCACCCAGGCTGGAGTGCAATGGTGCAATCTCGGCTCACTGCAACCTCTGCCTCACAGGTTCAAGTGATTCTCCTACCTCAGCTTCTCAAGTAGCTGGTATTACAGGCACATGCCACCACACCTGGCTAATTTTTAAAAATTTTTAGTAGAGACAGGGTTTCACCATGTTGACCAGGCTGGTCTTGAACTCCTTACCTTGTGATCCGCCCACCTCGGCCTCCCAAAGTGCTGGGATTACAGGAGTGAGCCACTGTGTCCAGCCTAGTAGCCATATTTATTATGATGGGTCTATAAATAAGACAGAAAAGAAAAGGCAGAGATATAAGAGAACGTATAATAATATAAATAACAAATAGTATGTTTCAAAGAGGGTTAGGTTGATAATAGTGTTGAATATTACTGAGAATTTAAAGATAAGGAAAAATAGAAAATATTCATTATATTAGAGGGAGAAACCATTATATATGTCAACATTGTAATATCCTTCATTGATTAGCCTAAATAACAATGAATTAGTGCAAAAAAGACTCCTCTTTTTTTCTTTTTTTTCAACAGTGACTCTTCCATATTAGAAAGCAAAATTATGAGACTCTGGGATGTTGTGGCCTCTGACTTTTAACTACACTGAAGTGAGATCTCAGCATAAAGGCTTCCATGACTGAGATGCAAAAATGACACCAAATGGTTTCAGAGCAATAATTGGAAACTATTGCCAATAATTGCTTACCTTAATTTGTAAAGATTACCAAAATTTTATATAAACAACAGGCAAGCATAAGCTAGTTTTATATGTTTACTATCTGTGATCAACAATATAATACATAGAAGCTTTTCTGTTTATCCATACAGCCCCTACAAATATTTATTTATTCATTTTGTTCTTAATTTATTCAAACATATTTTTGAGATCCTACAACATACCAGGATTTTTGCTATATTCTGTTATTGACTGTCTTCCTGGAGGTCATAATCTAGTAGAAAAAATATATTCAGCTAACAATAGAACTATGGTAAAAGTGTTCAAACAGAGGTTTTGACCAAATGCTACAGCAGCTGGAGTATTAATGAGGATTACACCTTGAAAGCTCACAAGGATGAGATGGGCAGAAAAGCACTGCAGATAGAGGATGCAGCAGGTGAAAGGCTTGCTTCTGGCTTATACAGAAAATAGGAGTATATCAGTGCTAATTAAACACTGGGTATATGGTAATAAGGGAGGGATTCAATGAAGAAAAAACAATAGAAATAATGTAGGTTAGAGAGAGGGAGATGGTTCCCTTCTTACCCAGGTATAGCATGTTGCTTTAAACCAAACATGAATCAGGCTGCAAAAGCCAAAAATTCTTTAGAAAATGCTGCTTTCATGCTTTGCCCTATAAAAAGTCATATTCTCAACTACTGAATAAAAAAGCCAATTCTATTATTTTTCTCTTTCCTGTCATTAAGATTTTTCCATCTCTTTCAATAATGTATAATAAAATTTTTTGAAAATCCCTAATTATTTGACTTGATCATTAAAGTGACATAGTGACACTTTAGTGAATCATAGAATTGCTCAACAATTCTGGCTAAAAGGAAGATGAAATCCAGAAATGTTCTTTACCGTCCTCTAGGTGACAAAAGTTCTATCTGTATAGATTTTTATTTATTTATTTATTTGAGACAGAGTCTCACTCTGTCGCCCAGGCCAGAGTGCAGTGGCACAATCTTGGCTTACTGCAACTTCCATCTCCCGGGTTCAAAAGATTCTCTTGCCTCAGCCTCCTGAGCATCTGGGATTACAGGTGTCAACCACCATGCCCAGGCTAATTTTTGTATTTTTAGTAGACACAGGGTTGCACCTTATTGGCCAGGCTGGTCTCCAACTCCTGATCTCAGGTGATCCACTGACCTCAGCCTCCCAAAGTGCTGGGATTACAGGACTGGGCCACTGTGCCTGGTCTGTGCAAACAATTTAATGAATAAAATGATGCTTTTGGGTTTAAATGAGGGTAGAATCAGTTTCTGAAGTAGGTGCTAAAATATCCAACCTGTTATAATTAGAAATTTTAACTTTTAATAAATAACCAACTTTTAAAAGCAGAAATTGAGAATATAAAAATTAATACTTTTCTTAGATTGTAGGAAGTGATAATAAAGTATTTAGAAAGAGATGCTGTGGAGTTAAATGACCTGAAATGTAATTTCATGTCTGCAATTTACTACATGTGTGGCATTCTCCATGTTTTATAGTTTATGTGTTTATGAAAGTGTTGAGTCAGATTTTTAAATTACCTGCTTATGTTAACATTCAAGTCTAAAGGATTGCTTAGGATCATGATTTCGAAATGTCACAACTGTCAGGGAAAAGTATTATGACCCTGGCAGCTGTGTGAAATTACACTAACTTAAATTGTAGCTGATGGTAGCATTATTCACATTATTTGCTCAAACTCCTTGAACAACTGAAAATAAACATTTTCTTAACTGAGCAGTATATATCATTTGACTTAAAGGAAACACTGGGAAATATGAGATAGACTTCTTTGAGAATTGTACTATGACAACCGCTGTAAGAAGCCACCAAAGGGCTAAATCTGAATAAAGAAATAAGAAACACATTGGAAACAAATAAAAACATAAAACAGGAAAGAGTAGCTGTAACCAGGAAAGTTACAAAATCGAATGATTTATTTTCTCTCTCTCACACACACATACACACACACACATGCTGACTTCTAGTTTTACCACTGAATCTCTGAAATATTGTCAAGATACTTAAATTCTTGATGACCTAACACCCTCACTGTGACTGTTTTATGAACAGAATCTGAGTCATCTCTCAATCAAAATTTTGCACATTGCTTTGAAGCTGTGGGGATATTCATCCACAGATTGTTAAGGAGACGTTCAGAATATGGCTAGAAAACTGGTTATTCTCTTTTAGAACTCAAATCATTAAATTGTTGTTAAATTCAGATTTTCAGTTTGAATTATTGACATTTCTCTTTCAAAATAAAATCTCCTACCTTTTCTATTTTTATCCATGTTTTCATTTAGTTTTTCCTGCTTTAAAATAAGTTTTATTTTCTTCTTCTTTCGTCATCATTATCATCATCATCATCATCCTTCTTCTTCTTGTTCTTCTTCTACTTCTTCTTCTCCTCATCCTCCTCCTCTTCCTCCTCCTCTTCTTTCCTCTTTCTTCTTCCTTCCTCCTCTTCCTTTTCCTTCCTCTCTTCTTCTTCTTCTTTTTTTTGTTTTGGAGAGACAGTGTCTCCATATATTGCCCAGGTTGGTCTTCAACTCCTGGTCTCTGTCTGGCCTCAAGTCATCCTCCCACCTCAGCCTCCCAAAGTTCTGAGATTACAGACAGGAGCCACCATGCCTGGCCTTCTTTTCTTCTTTAACAAATAATCACCTTACATCGAGTCAATTGTTAAATTGGTAATGTCTCTGGTTCTTAGTAGTAAGACTAATGCCACAAAAAATAATATGATAATGTCGGAAATCTACAATTTTAAAATATGTAGTTGACCTTTTTACAATATGGAAGTTAGGGGCCCTGACCCCCCAGGCAGTTGAAAATCCATGTGTAATTTTTGACCACTCAAGAACATTACTAATAGCCTGTTGGCCAGAAACCTTACTGATAACACAAGCAGTTGATTGACACATATTTTATATATGACATGCATTGGGTACTGCGTTCTTACACTAAAATGAGCTAGAGAAAATGTGATTAAGAAAGTCATAAAGAAGAGAAAATGTATTTATTATTCACTAAGTGGAAGTGGATCATCATAAAAATCTTCATCTTTGTCTTTACATATGAGTAGGCTGAGGAGGAAGAAGAAAAGAGTTTGATTTTGTCGTCTCAGGAATGCAGAGGTGGAAGAAAATCTGCATATAAGTGGACCCGTGCAATACACACCCATGTTTTTCAAGAGTCAGTTGTATTTTTTCTTCATCATTTTGCCTTTATCTTTACTGACAATTTGTAAACTGCATATATATCACTAACTTTTAAGAAATGTGTTTTCTCTGAAAATATATATTAAACTTTTCATTTAAGACTTTTAATGAAATCAAATGAAAATAATTTGACACTCCAGACCTCAAAACTCATGACCTCAAAATCCACTTAGCAACAGCATTGAAAAATATGCATTTCTCCTCTGACTAATTGTAACTTCCTTGTGGCCTCATATTGGTTGATCTATCAACATTAATTTTTCCTAGATGCTTGGCCATTTTCCTAGATGCTTGGCTCTTCACTTGGCTCTCAGCACACTTCATTCTTCTGGTTTTCTTTCTACCTGTTCTTTCTTTGTCATTCTTTCTAGTTTCTTTTTGTCTACCCTAACCTCAAAAGTTTTAAAGGCCCAGCATACCTGGAATTTCCTTCCTTTTCTACCTATGTTCACAATATTATTGAAATTATGCAGTGTTTCATTAAACATTATATTAGTTTGCTAGGGCTGCCATAACAAAACACCAATTGTGGCTTGAACAATGGAAATTTAATTTTCTCATAGTTCTGGAGGTTGAAAGTCCAAGATCAAGGTGTCAGTAGGTTTAGTTTCTCTCTCTCTCCTTCCTTCCTCCCTCCCTTCTTTCTTTCTTCTCTGTCTTTCATTCCTCCTCCCTCCCTCCCTCCTTTCCTTCTTTGTCTTTCTCTTTCTTTCTCTTTCTTTCTTTCTTTCTTTCTTTCTTTCTTTCTTTCTTTCTTTCTTTCTTTCTTTCTTTCTTTCTTTCTTTCTTTCTTTCTTCCTTCCTTCCTTCCTTCCTTCCTTCCTTCCTTTCTGTCTTTCTTTCTCTCTCTCTGTTTCCTTCCTTCCTTCCTTCCTTCCTTCCTTCCTTCCTTCCTTCCTTCTTTCCTTCTTCCTTCCTTCCCCCCCCTCCCTCCCTCCCTCCCTCCCTCCCTCCCTCCCTCCCTCCCTCCCTTCCTTCCTTCCTTCCTTCCTTCCTTCCTTCCTTCCTTCCTTCCTTCCTTCCCTTCCTCTTTTCCTCTTTCTTTCACAGGCTCTCACTTTGTTGCCCAGGCTGTAGTGCAGATCTCAGTTCACTGTAAGCTCTGCCTCCCAGACTCAAGCAATCCTCCCACCTCAGCCTCTCTAGTAGCTAGGAAAACAGGCATATGCCACCTCACCTGGCTAATGTGTGTGTGTGTGTGTGTATGAATGACAAGGTTTCACTATGTCACCTAGGCTGGTCTTGAACTCTTGGACTCAAGCGATCCACCAGACTCAGCCTCTCAAAGTGCTGGGATTACAGACATGAGCCACTGCCCGCAGCCAATTTGGTTCCTCTTGAGGTCTCTCTCCTTGGCTTGCAGATGGCTGCCTTCTCCTTGTGTCCTCACATGGCCTTTCCACTGTGCATGAACATATATGGTGTCTCCTCTTTTTGTAAAGACACCAATCCTTTTTTATTAGGACCCCAACCTTTCTGACCTCATTTAACACTGATTATCTCTTTGAAGACTCTTTCTTCAAAGTTAGTTACATTCAAGGATAGGTCTCCAACTTGTGAATTTGGGGGGAACAATTCAATTCATACAAATAGTATATATGTGCTGCTAGCTTTCAAATTTATACTTCCCACCAAGGCCTCTTCCTTGACATGGAGTTACCCCACTGCCTACTCAGAATTTACACTTGGATTTCTAATAAACATGTTAAACTCAACATGTTTGAAACTGATTTACAATGCAAGTATTCCCCCAAACTATTTATCAGCATCCTCACCATCTTAGACAATGGCAACCCTTCCATTTACTCAGCTCAAAGATATTGGAGTCATCTTTTACTCATCTCTTTTCCTCACATCTGTATCCTATCTCTCAGGAAGTCCTGTTAACTGTAGCTTCACACTATATCTGGAATATGACCACTTTTCATCACCTCTACTACTACTATAATTTTCCCACTTGGATTACTGACTTAACTTCTTCCACCATGGCCCTCTAGTAGTCTATATTCTAGAGTAGCTAGAGTGCTTCTGTTAAAAGACAAATCAGATCATGTTATTTTATATCAAATCCTTCCACTGGTTTTCCATCTTAGAGTGAATGCTTCGACTCTCTGACTCACCTCCTGTTACTTTTTCTGTCTCTCACTCTGCTCTAGTCACACTGGCCTCCTTAAACCTACCAGACACATTCCTACTTCAGTATCTTTGCACTTGCTCTTTTCTGTTGGTAGTGCTCTTTGTTAGCATATTTACATTGCTAACCGCAGTTCTGTACTCAAATGTCACCTTTTTATACCAGTCTTCCTTAACCACTCTTTCTACTTTTCAACGAACAAAACCCTCCCCAGATTCCTATCTGCCATGGCCTGATTTAATTTTTCTCTCCTATCACTATCTAAACATATCATATACTTAACGTATCTGCCTTGCTTATGGCCCATCCTCTTTACCAAATATTGCTAAATTTATTTATTTATTCATTCATCAATTCAACAAGCATTTATTGCATATCTGTTTTGTGCCAGACAGAATTCCAGATAAGTGAGAGACATTATTAAGTTTTAAAATGGTTATTTTCCTCATAGCACGTTGATTTAGTGATTTTATTATAAGAATGTACGTGCTAATAATGAACAGCTGCGATACTCTGCCATGTGTGGACACAGAAAATGCTAAACTACTAGGAATGGAGGAATCATGATGAAGCTGGAAAAAAACAGAAGGTAATCAAGGGAACCCACAGAAATGGCTGTGTTTTCGGATCCTCTGCAGGTATGCTTATCTTCAATAATGTGTGGTCTTCTCTTGAATATTCCAACTTTTTTTCACTCATCTACTATCTCAGTTCCTTCTTTTTTTTCTGGGAGAATTATCTGTACATCAATATTTAAATATTTCATTCTCTATCCTCTGCCTTTTCTTCATCAGAAAGAGTATAGCAAAACAGTTGATAATATTGAGTTTTGATTTTGACTTTGTGGGCCTGAACTCTGGCCTTGTCATATCTAAGCTATGTGACCCACAACAACTTACTTTTCCCATCTGCTCCTCCTTTTAAAAAATCAGAATAATGAAATAATATTACCAGAGCTTCAATATGTTAGGTATGAATGGCTTACTATACAAAAAATACTTAAAACAGGGCCTGGAACAGAGTAAGCACTCAATAAATTAGAGATTTTATTTTTAATTCCTAATTCCTACTAAAGAAGTATGGCTTATTTAAAATATCTTCTTCCTGTTTCATCAAAATTGATAAAACTCATGGCTCCTCCTCTAACTCATAATTAGTTTCTGTACCTCTTGCTTATAGCTTCAGAATTTTTTTTTTTTTTTTTTACAAATGCTTTAAATTTCACAGCGCTCTACTTAAAAATTGGAGAATATTTTATTTTACTGGTTTATTTGCTTCTCACTTTATTTTATGTGTTAATTACTTCTTTCCAGTATTAATGCTTTGTTTTCCTATAGCAATCCTTATGTATTTCTTGCTAAAAGGATCTAATGGGGCAAAACGTTCTTAGTCCTTTTATGTCTAAAAATGATTTTATAGTGCCAACACAATTGAATGTTAGTGTTTTAGAGTATAAAATTAGCACTTCAAAGTCATTTTTGCTCAGAATTTTAAAAACATTGCTTCATTGTTTCTGGTACTAATTTTACTGGCCAAAAGAATGACAAATTATTCTTTTATCTATGTAGATAATATGATTTATTTTTCTCAAGAGTGTTTTAGATGTTTTTCTTTATCCACGATGTTCCAAAATTTCATCAGAATATGACTAATTAATGCTGTTTAACATTCAATCACATCAGAGAAATGCAAATCAAAATGACAATGAGATGTCATCTTGCCCCAGTTAAAATAGCTTAGATCCAAAAGACAGGCAATAACAAACGCTGGTAAGGATGTGGAGAAAAGAGAACACTTGTATACTGTTGGTGGGAATGTAAATTAGTACAATTACTACGGAGAACAGTTTGGAGGTTCCTCAAAGAAAACTAGAAATTGAGCTACCATATGATCCAGCAATCCCACTGCTGGGTATTTATCCAAAAGAAAGAAAATCAGTATATCAAAGAGATATCTCCACTGCTATGTTTGCTGAAGCACCGTTTACAATAGGTACTTGTTACAATAGGTTTGGAAGCAACCTAAAATCCATGAACAGATGAATGGATAGAGAAAATGTGGTATATATACACAATGGAGTACTCTTCAGCCATGAAAAAGAATGAGAGGCAATCATTTGCAGTGACATGGATGGAACTGGAGATCATTATGTTAAGTGAAATAATCCAGGCACAGAAAGACAAACATCACATGTTCTCACTTATCTGTGGGATCTGAAAATCAAAGCAATTGAACTCATGGACATAGAGTAGAAGGATAGTTACCAGAGACTGGGAAGAGTAGTGGGGGGCTTGAGGGAAAGCTGGGATCCATTAGTGGATACAAAAACAGAAAGAATGAATAAGACTTACTATTTGATAGCACAATAAGGAGACTCTAGGCAATAATAACTTAAATGTGCATTTTAAAATAATTTAAAGAGTGTTATTGGGCTGTTTGTAACTCAAAGGATTAATGCTTGAGGGGATGAATATCTCATTCTTCATCATTTTAATTTTCTTTATAAAGTAGTGTCTTTCTGTTTCTGTTTTATGGTTATGTGTGTTTTTATGAAAATTGCCATTTTCAAGTCTTATTAAAGTTTGATCATTTCATAATTATTGCCAAAAGAACTGGAGTATGCAGTTTGTTTATAGGTATATCTTTTGGTTTAAAAATAATATACATTCATGTAGAATTTGGAAAGAAATATATAAAAGTATAAATGAAGAAAAAAATAACTGTAACATTAGCATTCAGAAATAATAGATGAAAACGGTTAGTTTCTTTCTATTCCTTTCATATAATTATAAATGTGGGATTTCACATGTGTAAATAATCACAATAAATGTTATGATTTCACATTGCATGACATATCAAACATCTCGTGTACTCCACAGGTATATACACTTGCTATGTACCAACACAAATTAAAAATAGAAAAATGAAAAAAAAATGAGTAGGGGTGTAAATTAATAACTGTTGTTATTTCAGGAACATTACTTTAAAAAATTATTTCCTCCCCTTCTTTTCCTCTGTTCTTATGTAATTCTTGTTAGATTTTTTGGATGTCTTTCCAATGTGTCTTTACCCTTTTGCAATGCCATCTAGATTGTTATTTGTTTCTATTATCTAGCTAACTAATAAAATCTTCAACTGTGTCATTCCACCCATTTATGGAATTTCATTTTAAAATTTACAATTACATTTCAATTTCATAAATCTTAGTTTTTGTTATTGTTGATTTTTATTTTCTTCTAGTAGTTTGTTCTTCTTATCGTGTACTCTTGGATGCTTTTGTGCTTCAAAGTAGTTTTACTTTCCATGGGATTTAATTTTCTGCTTCTGGAATTTACTTCCTATCCTTCATGATACTGATTTTTCTTAAAGGCTTGCTGACTTTTTATTATATGTCCATATATTTGTGTGAGGGTTCATATTGAAAAGTATTTTATTTTATTTTATTATTTTACGTTTTTGAGATGGAGTGTCGCTCTGTCGCCAAGGCTGGACTGCAGTGGCGCAATCTCGGCTCACTGCAAGCTCCGCCTCCCGAGTTCAAGCCATTCTCCTGCCTCAGCCTCCCGAGTAGCTGGGACTACAGGCTCCCACCACCACGACCGGCTAATTTTTTGTATTTTTCGTACAGACTGGGTTTCACCATGTTAGCCAGGATGGTATCGATCTCTTGATCTCGTGATCCGCCTGCCTCGGCCTCCCAAAGTGCTGGGATTACAGGTGTGAGTCACCGCCCCGGACCGAAAAGTATTTTATTTCTTAAGTACAAATTAAAACCATTCCATGACTATGGCTAATACATTTCTAAGGACAGGAAGGGAAAGAAATGTGCAATTCCCTCAAATCCTCCATCCGATATTCTCCATGACTGAAGAAAACACTTGTTGTTTAAAATGCTGGATGATTTAAGTTTTATCTGTCACAGAGAGGATAGTTTTATTTTTAAAATTTTTTATTTCCATAGGTTTTTGGGGAACAGGTGACATTTGGTTATATGGATAAGTTCCTTAGTGATGATTTGTGAGATTTTGGTGCACCCATCACCCGAGCTGTCTATGCTGTACCCAGTTTGTAGATTTTTATCCCTTACTGCCTTCTGACCCTTTCCCCTGAATTCCCAAAGTTCACTGTGTCATTCTTATGCCCTTATCCTCATAGCTTAACTCCCACTTATGAGTGAAAACATACAATGTTTTGTTTTCCATTCCTGAGTTACTTCACTTAGAATAATAGTCTCCAATTCCAGCCATGTTGCTGTGAATGCCATTAATTCATTCCTTTTTATGGCTGAGTAGTAGTCCATCATATATATATATGTGTGTGTGTGTGTATATATAAAAAATCACATATATATCACATATATATCATATATATCATTGATTGATGGGCATTTGGGTTGGCTCCACATTTTTGCAATTGCAAATTGTGCTTCTATAAACATGCATGTGCAAATATCTTTTTCATATAATGACTTCTTTTCCTCTGGGTAGATACTCAGTAGTGGGATTGCTGGATCAAACGATAGTTCTATTTTTAGTTCTTTTAGGAATCGCCACACTGTTTTCCATAGTGGTTGTATTAGTTTACATTCCCACCAGCAGTGTAGAAGTGTTCCCTTTTCACTGCATCCATGCCAATATCTATTATTTTTTGATTTTTTGATTATGGCCATTCTTGCAGGAGTAAGGCGGTATCGTATTGTGGTTCTGATTTGCATTTCAGGGAGAGGATAGTTTTATAAACTTGATTTTTTTTTTCCAACAGAAAGTAATTAGATTATTTCTTAATTAATTACACTGTCACTATGTCATATTCTCAGTCTAGATTTTTCTAAATTTTTCTTTAAATCTATCTTAAAATAATTTTAATGACAATATAAAAATGATAGATTAGCAATGTTCTTATCTCAATTCATTAATGAAGAATATGTATTTAACATGAGGCAGAGTAAAAGAAGTTTTATTTCCCAACCAAATCCCCAAATTTCTTTTGCTATTCTTGTCTTGCTTATCTGTAAGTTGGAAACATAGCTCTCACCATCTTACCCCATTCCTATCCGCTTCTCATTATCCCCTCTCACCACTGCAAACATAATTTTTGTTCAATTCTGCCTTAACTACTTCCATTTTTTTGTAATGCCATCAACTTTAAAACTCAAAGCCTTTACTTGTGCTTTCCATCTCTTCTAACTCCTCCCAAATTCTCAACTTGGTGAATTTCAAGATCTAGCAAAAAGTTTCAACTCTATTGAGCTAACTTCCCTGATATTCCAAGGCAAGAAAAAATGTTTTTGCTGGGTGCAATGGCAGCTATTCTGAAGGCCGGGGTGGGAGGATCTCTTGAATTCAGGAAGTTCGAGATCAGCCTAGGCAACATAGTGAGACCTTAGTGTAAAAATAAAAATAAAAATAAAAAGTCCTTTTCTCATTTCTAGCATTTTTTTAAATTATTATATATTGGTGATTTGGGTGCCCTTGCTCCAATAGTTTGTATCGCTTATTGTTGCATAGTTCTAAAAATATTTTTAAATAAACTCACCATTAATGAATTAGCCCAAAGGTTATAATGTTTAGCTGGAAAGTGTTCACCGGATAATCACCTGGTTGGTTGTTTTGTTCTCCAGTTAATATCAGGCACCAAATATTTATTTTATAAAAGAAGATAAAAATTATAGTTTCTACTAAACAACATCAGTAAACAGTAAAATCTATTTTACTGTAAAATATATAAAACACATTAACACAGATATGAATGGCAACTCTTTTTAGATGATGCTCTACAGTAATATATTACTGAGGACAGGCTTAATAGTCATCATTCTCTGTGACTTTTCCTGACCCACAGCATTACAGGGACCAACTAGAGGGCACAACACTACAAATCAGGATTTTCAGAGTACCCTTCATAAGATTCTACTTGGATAGCATGGTCTGCTATACTCAAATAAAAATTCTTTACATAATTTGGGCTTTTTCTAAAATATAAATCACTCTTAACATATGTTAAACCCTAAATGCATTTAATTGTACATGAGAAGTTGCAAAAAACATTTAAAGATCTCAGTAGAGGTTAAAAATATATTTTATGCTGGCAACATTTTTCATAATTAATAATGTACTAGAAAAGAATGTAAACTTTCATTAGACTATTTGAATTTGAATTTTGTCTCTCATTTTTTGTTTGACCTTGGATAAGTTACTTTCTGTGTTTAAGTGTCTTCATCTTTAAAACAGAACTGATTATATATATCCCTACCTCTTAAGATATTATGAGCACTAGATACGTCAAGTGTTTAAAATAGTGCTGATAAATAATAAGCCTATTAAAATGTTAATTATTCTTATTAATGCAATGGCAACATTTTAATAAAAGCAATGGCTTAGAACATCTCTTTATTAGTAAGACAGAGCATACATTTTAAAACAAAATATCGTATTTATTTGGATAGAATTCTACTTGAAATGAGCAATGAATATCCTTATATCACCATAATTTATCAAATAGTAAAAATTTATAAATAATAACTTGAGAAGACATTCCAATAAGAATAAATCTAGAAAAAATTGCAATATGAATTTTTAAATATAAAAATTGTTATAGCATAACAGGAAGTAAAAATAAAAAGAGGTAAAAATATACTTGGCTTATTACATGATGTAAGTTTTATCCTCAAAGGTCCTTGCTATAATACATAAATAAGAAGAGCTGAAAAATGCAAAGTGAAAAATGTATTCTTATATAGCTAAAAAATATATTAAATAGCTGGTTATTAGTATAATCTGAAACACAAGACTTTTTTTTTAAAGAAAATGATATATCTCTAGAGGATAAATTGATATGCAAAAAGTGAAGCGGTACCATTCCTGCTAACACAGGTTAAAATTACTTCTTAAGTTAATTAGAATATTTAATGCAATATAAAAGTAACATGAGATTTTTAGATCTTATTAAATTAATACTATATTTAATCTAGAAAAAGTATGAAAACATAACAAAGGATATGTAAATGTCTTAAAAAGCAATAATGGTGTTGCTGCCTTATCAAAATTCATACTCTACAAACAATGAGTGATTGAAATAAAATTATATCATATTAGGTTAAATCAGAAAAACTGATTAATTGAACAGAAGGCAAATGCCACCAATACATGCATCTAATGACATATCATATTACTATTAATATTACAAATCATCCTTAAAATAGATTGTGGCAATTTATACTCCCCCAAAGTAAATGAAATTGTGTTTCTCCACAGCTTCCATGATTACCTAATGTTAAACAATTTTAAACTAGCAAACCAACAAGTGAAAATGGTACTTCATATCTATTTTAAAAATTGTATTCATTTGATTACTATTGAGGTTGAAACTTTGCAATATATTTATTGGTCACTTAATTATTTTAAAAAAATTTTCTATTTTTTAAAGTTTTGCAAGCACATAGTAGGTGTGTATGTTTATGGGGTACATGAGATGTTTTGATATAGATATGCAATGTGAAATAAGCACATCATAAAGAATGGTGTATCCATCCCCTTAAGCATTTATCCTTGAAGTTAAAAACAATCCAAATATACTCTTTAAGTTACTTTAAAATGTACAGTTAAGTTACTGTCACCCTACCCTACTCTAACAAAGTTACAGTCACCCTACTCTGCTATCAAATATTAGGGATTCTTTGGTGAAATTCTTGTTACAATTGTTTGCTCATTATTTATTAGACATTTATTTCTCTCATTGACTTGCATAGACATTTTAAAATATAAATTGCAAATATATCTCCTAGTTTGTCACTTCGTTATCGGTTTTGATCAGCTTTCTGTAAAATATTTCAAATATCTAGAAATATATGGAGAGTAGAAATATATGGAGAATATCATGTTGTGGCTAATTGGAATGAAATTTTTTTGATAAAATATTGTAGATTCATTTGAACCCTAAAATGTGGTATCCTTCCTATTTTTGTTCTCTATTCTGTGTGTGTGTGTGTGTATATATATATGGGTGTGTGTATGTTTGTGTATGTGTATATATATACACATATATATATATGTATACATACATATACATACACAAACACACCCACACCTATATATATATATATATATATGTGCTGCATATGTACATAATATATATTCTTGGTTTTACACTTAACTGTTTTAAAATTTATGTTTTCATGGCTCATTGTATCATTCTTCACCCTGCTCTTGTTTTGTTTTTGCTCAATGCTTTACTCTTGGGATTTATCTTTGTAGAAGCACGTAGAGGTTCAACTATTTTGACTATTATATTAAATTTGTGATTATATTCCTATTTATTTTCAATTAATAAAAATTGTTGCACTACTAAAAACAACACTGCCATAAACATTCTTGCACTGCATAAGTTTATCACTAGGGTATATTCTGAGTGGTAGAAATTCTGGGCCAAAGGGCATGGGCATCTTTGACTTTACTAGTATGTCCAAAGAACAGTACAAAGTGTTTAGATCAATTTTGTCTACTGAAAATATATGGAGTTTTAAAAGCCAATTTTTAATATTCTTAAGTTTTGCATACCTGATTAGTTTAAAATAGTGTACAATTCCTTGAATTTGCAATTCCTTATTTAGAGTAGCTTTTGATCTTTCTTTACTTCTAGAAGTTTTTTTTCTGGTAATTTCTTTATACAAACCCTTTGATGGTCAAATTTCCTGAAAACATGTTCTTTCTATGTATAACTTGACTTTTCAGAAGAATCTTTGGATTTAAAGAAGGTTACATTTTAACATAGTTATCGCAATAATCTTTTTTATCATTTATACCTTTGTTCATCTTTAGATCTTTCCTTTTATCACAGTCATAAAGATATTCTCCTATATAGTTTGAAGTTTTGAACGTTTTGCTTTTTGTATTAAAGTTACATATCTACCTGTAATACATTGTCGTGTATGTAATGATGTAAAGATTTACTTTTTTTCCCTTATGGATAATAAATTGTCTTGCAGTATTTATTGAATAGCTCATCTTTTCCTACTTTTCTTAAAATAGAGGAGTATTTCTGTGCTCTTTATTTGCTTGTACTCTTTTGCTTTTTATCCCTACATGAATTCCATGCCATAGGTGATTCAATTTCTATATAGCTCAGTAATGCCTTGATATCTCAAAGGCAAATGCCCCCATATTCCTTCTCTTTTTTTTTTCTTCTTCTTCCAAGTTTTCTTGGCTTTTATTTACCCCCTCATTCTTGTATTTGAATTTTGGAATTAGTTTCTTCATTTCCATTTAGAATGTAGGAATTTTGATTCAAATTGGTTATATTTCTTACATTGGATAGAATTGACATCCTTACAATGTTGAGTCTTCCCAGTTACCCATATGGTATATTTTCCATTTATCTAGGTCATATTTTGTGTGTTTAAATAATGTTATATAACTTCACTCTAAAGTTCTTGTGTGTATTTTTTCCCCAGTTATTCCTATGTACATTCGAATTTTTTGTTGTTATTGTAATGGAATAATTTTTTTTCTATTTTTTTTTGTTTGGTATCTCCTGTGTAAGGAAATACTAAGAACATGCATAAGTTTCTTGACCTTGCAACACTTCCATCCTAGTTAGAAGCTAATTTTTAGACTGTCCCCTATTTCCCTCAAAAAAGTAAGCAGCAGACGATAATAGGAGTAGGGATTACCACTGGCTTTACTTACACTTGTATCCGTCCCTTCCCTTACATGTGAATTTCTCTAGGTCAGGAACTCTTTTTGAATCAGTTATAAGTCCCAGAATGCCCACAACACAATTTAATATGTACTATTTAAAAAAAGAACAAACACCTAGCCCAGGGCCTTCTGCCTAACATGTGCTCAATGACATTTGTAGAATCGAAGTTACTGAATTTGATTTAATTCAAACAATGCTTGCTCCTGCAGAATCCCAACCTAGTGGTGAACAGAGGTTAAACTGTCTGGATGTTTCAGAGTTCTGCTAGGGGTCACAAATACCACCTTAAATGCTGTCAATTTAAGAAGGAGATTTTTCTTATCAGAAGGTGGAGGAAAGTGGGGCTTGCCGTAGATGACCCTAGAAAAAAAGATTGCCTGCCCAGAACTGCTGCTGGATCCTTTGTTTCCCTCATTTCCCAACCTGGATGAGAAACGACAAGGGCAGGGAAGAAAAGTGGGTTAGAAGAAAAGTTGACTTGTCCCTCCTACTCTGCCTGTTACAGAAGTCTACACCAAGCCAAATGTCCTAGGATGCCTCCCAAGGGCAACTGATTTTTGGAGTTCTCAAATACGTCTTATAGAGTTGCCTCTATACCTTTAGTAACTCTCCAGCTCCCTCTCTCTCCACTCTTCCCTGCTCCCAGTCACCCCCACCCTCAACCCCCGCTGATCACATCCGCCCGGTACCCCCACAGGCTACCGGAAAACAACAGACCCGCCTCCAGAGTCCCCGTCTAGGACCTCCATGACTGTCAATGAAAGATGCCAATCACAGGCAGCCTTAGCCAGATCACTGAGAGCCCAGCAAAAAAAACAAAAACAAAATCAGGTTGAGGGCAGAAAGGAAATCAACGTAGCAACCTCCAATGCATGAAGGAAACTCCGTTTACACAAGCTCGTAGGATCCCCTGCGTGGAAACAGCGGCTTGTCTCTGACTACCCGGAGGACACGGAGCACCCCAAATAGGAACTTTAGAGGAATTGAAATCTGTTGCCTATTACCGCTAGGAATACTGTTTGCAAGGCACAAGGTGTCTTTTGGTAGTGAGCGCGCTCTGCGCATGCGCAGGTCCATTCGGGAATTACTGCCCAGCAGCCGACTAAGTTGCATTCCTTGAATCTTCGCAGAAAAGACAATTCTTTAATCAGAGTTAGTAATGTGGACAGCACAAAATCGAGAGAGTTTGGGGCTTCTCTCTTTCCCTGTGATGATTACCATGGTCTGTTGTGCACACAGGTGAGCTGCTGTTGTTGAATCTCTCTCTCTCTTTTTTTTCTTGGTATGTTTCTTTTTACGTGTCTGCTGGATCATGTATCTTGTTGTTTGGGGGTAGGTGTGCCTGTATCTTTTTATATGTGCTCACAGTTTGTGCTCATTTTGAATACGGTCCCTACTTCTTCCCCTCAGCACCAATGAACCCAGCAACATGTCATACGTGAAAGAGACAGTGGACAGATTGCTCAAAGGATATGACATTCGCTTGCGGCCGGACTTCGGAGGTAACGCTTCATCTTTTTTCAACCTGTAACCCATCCCTAGTTCTCCTTTTCTGTCAAGGATAAATGTCAAAAAAAAAAAAAAAAAAGAAAAAGAAAAAGAAAAAAAAAGGGCATGTCATTTTCGTAAGCGTGCACTATGCCCTGGACACACACACACACCCCCCACACACACACTCACACACACACCGGATCCCCAGTCTCAGGTGGATGAATCCTCAGGCGGAGGCGACCTTCTCCCGGGCCGACACACCCTCTGCATAGTCACTGCATCATACGTGTGCCCACACCTGTTTTCCCAGGCTGTCCCCTGAAAGGGGTGGGGTGGGGGGAGCAGGGAGGGAGCCCGTTCAGAATGGAGTAAGGGCTGGGAAGTCCCCAGACCCTCCCCAGCCTGCTGTCACTGAGAGAATCTGTCGCTAATGTGGCCCACCTCCCTGGCAGGCCCCCCCGTGGACGTTGGGATGCGGATCGATGTCGCCAGCATAGACATGGTCTCCGAAGTGAATATGGTGAGTGGCCTCCCGACGGGCCCGGCGGGCCAGCTTACGCAGATGGGAAATGAACCGGTCCCTTTGCCCTCTGCGTTTCACTGGCGGTCACCTCGCCCCTGGGCCCTGGGGTCCCACTCCGCACGCGCTCCCCACTCCGGCACACACACCCGGTCGCTCCTGGTTTGTAATTTCGACACACACGGGCTACTGCGGTGTTCCAGGGGAAACGTGCTCTGCACTATTTTGGGAAGGACGAGTGACTGTTGCGCCGTGGATCGGCTGGGGCGGAGTCTGAGCGTTACTTTAGCTGGGTTTCCCTGCGTGTTCGGATGAGGAGGGCACCATCTGCCGGCAGCTGGGCGGCCTGCACTAGGGTCCCCGGACCGGTGGTCGGCAGCCATCGCCTCCCCAGGCGCAGCCCGGGCAATCCCCATGGCCCTCTCAGTCAGTCAGCAAGCCCCGAGGCACCAAGAGCCTGCCACCAAGAGCACAGTCGGGGTTTCAAAGTGTTCAGGCACACCAGGTGGCAGGAGCAACAGGCTAAGACAACAGTCCATGCTTGCTAGTAGGAAAAGTGCCCGAGCCTGGGTAGGCTTGTATTGTTCCCTTGCGGGAGGTTATGAATTTGTCTTACTGCATCTTGCAAATTTAAGTTGAAACAAAATAAATCAAGTCCTATTGCTTCACCTTACTCTAGAAACCTAAGCATGCCTAAAAAGCCTGATAATTTAAGGGACGTTGGAAGGGAGAGGGGGCGACAGTAACGCAGCATAGTCCTTTCATTTCAAAGGGGTCAACATTCCTTTATATACATTTTCCTTCTCTTTTTGGAAGCTGTTGCAAAATGAACTGAAAAAGGTGCCACTTTCTCTGTCGGCTGGTTCCGTCCACTGTGTGTAGGAGTTTTCTACTTAGAGTTTCTAACTGTTGCTTCTTGTAAGACGGGGAAAAGCCTGTTGCTTTTCTAGAATCAGCCACCCAGGGATCAGCTAGATCTACGTGAGCAAAATGCCATTTTTATTCCACTTGTAAAAAAATATTATGGCGGCAGAAATTTATAAATCCTGAATAATTTAAAGAGTAAAACCATTTGAGATTGTATCACTCTTTGGCTATAAAGGCTATTGAATTGTCTTTCATTTCATTCCTACTGTGTCGTTTTATTTTAATAGGCTAGGGGTTTAAGAATTTTTTTCTTTTCCTTTTTAGGTTATGTTAGGGAAGAAATAAATATGTCTATAGCTTACTGAATAGGAATAGAATAAAAGGTGTGACTATTTAATTGCTGTATTTTGTAGTTGTAGCGGCTCCTGCTTCAAATAGCTTATTTAAAATACTATTTTTAGATGTCTCTGATTGTCCTGCTGGAAAAAGAAACTCAATTTTAAAAACGTAATACACAATGAATATTTTCTCATTGGCAAACTGACTTATTATATTCTGTTTACATACATGTTAACACTACAAAGTAACCCAAAACACACTATTTAGAAACACTTTGAGGAATGTAATAATATGTGTACATACACAAATTGTGCCTAATCTACACAAATGCTACTAGACAAATTAGACAATGAATTAGCCTAACAAGTTGTATCATGTAGATTAATAATGATAATATTTTCCTTTTCAATCATTTACTTTGGTATCTTGTAAACATCCACAGAAAATTGATAAAATAGAAGATTTAAAAAGCTCAAAAAGCAAATGCAGTCTTTGTTCTACCTTGCCATGCAGAGTGCCATGCTTTTCAGAATTTTAAAAAATATATGATTCTGTTGGCTATATTGACATACCCCTTTTCAGTTTTTTTTAACTCAATTAAATGGGAAGTTGCTGCAATCAACAACCACCATAACAAAAAGTTCCGTATAATCAGTTGTTCCACTGAATTCATACATAAGCTCAGAACAAGGATTGACTTTAACTGAAATACCACTGGACATTTCTTCCTAATGCTTAAATAATACAGTCTGTTTACTCATGGCAACACGTGTATATGCACTTGATTTTTCAAAAATATTCACCCAGCTGATAAGCCTTTGAAAATACATATTCTACTACAATCCCCATTACCTTTCCACAACAATGTTAGAGACATGATTAGAAAATAGAAACCACTCAAAGCTGAAAAATGATAAACCTTGATTTACTTGTTCTTTCCTGTTTCTCCTTTTAATGAGCACTATCAACAGAACCCAAAGTTTATTTTATCTTCTCTCATCTATGACAAAACATTGAAATAAATAGATTAGAAATAACTCCAAGAAAAATGGAAATAAAGAGTAATGTTTTTAAAATTGAGGGTTCTGTGTAAACACAACTCAGAGGATTAGCCCACACCCCCAAAAGAGAATTGCTTACTATATGTTGTGATTTTAGATGATATAAATAGGGTTGGAAATCCATGGAAAATAAGACTTATTGCTTATTGCTTTTTGTATTAAGCATGTTTCAGTACCCTGATAGGCCGTAACTTTTGAGTAATTTAATAGAAAATTTTCGTCAACATTAAATGACAAGAATATAACAACAAGAATGGACAAGAATATCACAAAAAAGGTTTTTAAGAAAATGCAAGTTAAATCAATTTCTAAAACATTGTTTATATTTATGTTTTTGTTCCTTACCATTATTACCCATTCCATGGCTGGGAAAATGAAATAATTGTGCATTAAATTAGTGGATTTGAGAACTAGATTCCATTCATTTTTGTTTTTTTTCTTTGCTTCCCCAAGTAAAATATAATCCCTGATTGGTTTTTACATTGTCTGCTTTAAAAACTAACATCATATCAAGAGTATTTTCTGATTTCTCAATTTGTGAAAAATTAATTGTTTTCTTAATTTTCCACAAATTAAAAAACAAAAGCAATCTTTACATAGTAAAGAATCTCTATAGTCAAGAATCATTGCTTCTAAGCAGTGAATGCAAAAATTGTGAAGAATAATTCCAATGCAGATAAACATATCTATTTGAGAACAAGACTTTTCATGCAGTAATATTATTGATTAAATTAGAAAGGATTGTTCTTCTGGCATCACGGGATATATTGTTTGTGTGATAGCAACTACATACTGTTACCATTTTCTAAACTGTCATCTTAAAAAACCACCATGATTTCCATTTATGTAGTATAACCTTCAAACCTTGTCTTTTAACAGTTTCTGCCAAGGCATAGACACACACACACACACACACACACACACACACACACACACGTACACACACAGAGGACTGATTAAAGATGAACAGGAGGCAGTCGGAGTAAATGGAGACAAGAGCTCCCAGAAATTGTCCTTAACATAACCACTAACATCTGCTACTATAAAGCCAGTAAGACACAGACAGTAGTAGGCAAGTTTTCTCTTCAAACAGTAGTTTGGGGAAACATGATATTAACTATCTTCTCACAAGTAGTTGAACTCTTGTATTTCAAATTCCAGTGACTTAGCTGTTCCTTCTTATTCAAGAGGTGGATCCTGATTACCAAGTAGGAGTTCCAACCAGGCAGCTCTCTGTAACTAATCTGAAGACACGATGGTCCATATGGCCATCCCTAGAAGACCTTACATCGAATGAGTCCTGACTCAACGCAGGATTCAATCCAAGCTGTTCCCAATATGAGATAACTATCATGGATTCATTGTCTTTCCTTCCTTCTTGCATGAATGAGTATAACAGTGAATGCTCTTACAGACATTACAGTGAACAATGATGACAAAAATGAAAATGAGCCAATTTTATAAATAATGCTTAAGGAAAAACAAATTTAATTTCCCAAATATCCACTTAAAATTCATTGTTTCTGTTGTTGTGGTGGTTATCTTAATATTAGACTCTGGAAACGTCTGGTACATACTTCAATTATATCTCATTACTATCACTGTGTGACTCAAAACAGTAACTGCTTGTCAGATTCCCAGTCCCCACATGCATTTCTCTAGGTCAGTGCTTCTCAATCTTTAACATATAGGTGAATCACTCTGGGATCTTATTAAAATGCAAATTCTGAATCAGAGGTGTGGGATGGGGCCTGACATTCTGCATTTTCCTGGGCAATGCTGATTGCTGGTATGTAGGTTGTACTTTGAATATCAAGGTAGTACATTATCCTAAGATATAGCTTCATTAAGAAATTGGCTGGGTGCAGTGGCCCCCACCAATAATCCCAGCACTTTGGGAGGCCGAGGTGGGCAGATCACTTGAGGTCAGGAGTGTAAGACTAGCCTGAACAACATGGTGTGAAACCCCGTGTCTACCAAAAGTATAAAAATTAGCTGGGTGTGATGGCACGTGCCTATAGTCTCAGCTACTCTGGAAACTGAGGCATGAGAATCACTTGAACCTGGGAGGCTGGAGGTTGCAGTGAGCCAAGATCGTGACACTGCGCTCCAGCCTATGCAATAGAGCAAAACAGTCTAAAAAAAAAAAAAAAGAATAAAAAAGAAATGAACATTTTTTTTCCTTTCAAATTTCTTTAGGAATGTTATTATTTAAGTTGCAGGTAACTGTTCTCTAAAGAGAAAGTTAATTCCATAACTGATGATGATGATGATGATGATGATGATGATGATGAGCAACAGGACAAAGGCAGGATCCTGAAGATGGGAGATGGGACTTGACCTAAACTAATGAATAGTCTTCTTATCTGTATTAATACCTGGGAATCAACCAATCTCAAATGATGGCAATGAAAACATTTCCAAGTACAGTAACTCCACAATACTATTCTGTTGCTTTGCAGGGAAACCTATGACTTTTTTCTTCAGGATAAAGAACATTGCAAACTGTTTTTCCACCACTGAGGAGCTAGCAACAAGTTTTTAAAATAGCCTAAACATACTGTTGATGCTGTCAGTAAATTCTCTGAGGTTTTAATAGAATTTCCTTTGCAAACAGAACAAATAGGTGAGTACCACTCAAAAGCAGAAAGAAGTATTAGCTAGCATATAAATACAATTTATTCTTATATGAGTAATCACAAAAAGTTTTTCTTTTAGGTTGTGGGTTACAATTTTATAACATCTGGAGAGACTGAGGAAGGAAAATCTTCCCTTTGCCTGTTTGGAGATTTTATATATATATATGTATATATTTTTCACTCTAAGCCACATTAAAGCAAGCCTATCTAGATTGTTTTAAAGCTGGAGTTTACATTTGAATGCCTGGGTTTTTAGGATTGTAGAATCAGACTGGGTATTATAGTGTGAAATACAATGAAAACGAATAGTAACTTACTGAACATTTTCCATGTGTGAGATACAGTTATCAGTGCTTTACATTAATAGCTATTTAATCCTTTACTTAGTGCTATGCAATTCTTACCCCTCCCCACCTCCATTACAGATTGAAAAACTGAGTTTGAGAGAGCGAGAAATGTTGTTAGGTTAAATAACTTACTCAGAATTTATACAGCTAGTGAATGGCAGAGCCAAAATTTGAAACCAGGCAGCTTGTCTCTAGGGTCTGGCTCCTAACTACTAGACTAGTGAAAAATAGCCTAGGACTTTGAGTGAGTAATTTGGCTTCTCTAGGTTTCTCCTTTGTAAAATGAAGCCAAATTACATAAGTGCTAAAACTCTTTCCAGTTCAAATACCCTATCATAAAAACTTTGATATTTAAAGATTGTAGACTCCATCAAAATAAAAAATCTTTGTCTCCATCTTACTCCCTTACTAGATTGTCTTAAATACCATATTCTCCTGGTAGGTGAGTCAATCACAAGAATTTATTGAGTTCCCACTGAGTGCAAATGATGTAGCCTCCTGGGAACATTGAAGTACTGATTGTGTGCAATCTAGGGCCTCTTGAATTATTATTTTAATTAGTCATGGCATCCTCATCCAACTTTGTCTTCCTTAAACACATTCGCAAAGACAGTAACAAGAAGCAATGATCTTCAAAATGAAATTGGCCTAATGCCTGGTTTATATTGTACTGAACATTAGAGCCAAGACTAAACTGGAATTATTTCTACCTGGAGCTGTCCATTGTATTTAAACTGGGAATACTGCTCCACCACAACTGAAGTAATATTTTTTTTCAACACTTGTTGTGAAACAGAAGGAAACTGTTATTTTTGAAGATCTGAGCATCCCAAAGGATTTACCAAAACTACCTAAAATCCTTCCATGAGGTGACTGAGAAATAAGGGGTAAACCCAACGTGTTTGTCTTAGCTGAATATCATTTAATGTCCATTCTTTCAGTTTCTGATGATTTTGGTCTTGGCAGGCCCCCAAATACTTCATAGTACCTTCAAAACACTCATGCACAAATGAAATCTTGCATTATCAAGGAAAGTAAAACATTTCAAAAGAGAAATGAACGTTTCAAATGTTTCTAGTTGGCTTAGGTTTCAGTGAGGGGGCTCAAATGACACAATCATACTTACAAATCATAGGAGTAAGAATTGGTAGATGTTTATAGTTGACTAAATGTTAGTACATAGTTCATCCATAAACCACATGAGCACTGAAATTATTTTTCCCAAAATGCTTCTGTTTTCAGTAGATCAAGCATTTCATGAAGTTCCTTGACTTCTATCTACTGAAAAGGAAGGACGTTAATAGTAACATTTAACAATCTATTATTCACTACTTGACAGATATGCTTAAAAATGTTTACAATGAATTCATATCAGTGGTGAAATCTTACAGAAAAAGGCTGTCCACAAGAAAAGAGTGAAAGATTCCTTTTTTATCTTTAGTGAGCCCACTTACCCCTTTTAGAGTCCTCAGTCTTCATTGCTACTCTTCTACTAAATGAACCAATGTATCTTTCCCTGACTCTCACATCCCCAATAAAATCCGTTGTTGCATTGTGAATTTAAGAATAAAGGATAATTTTCCAATAGCATTGATCCAACTACTCAAGCAAAAAAGAAAATACCAAAAAAAAAAAAAAAAAAAAAAAAAGACATCTAAATATGGTCTTTGCTCTAGTAGAGGTTATAGTCTTTTTTAAAAAAACAAACAAACAATGTAAAGTTTCTAATCTTGAAGTGAAGATTTTTCTTTTTAGAGGAATGTATTTTTTGAAAAGTATATTTTTGAAAGAAGAACTGTGGATTTGAAACATCCCTAGTTATCTTGGTCTATGTGGTAGGTGCTATGATAGAGACATGTATGTATAGGATCCTATGGGAGCACCGGTCTGTAGTTTCTAAGGCATGATGAAGGGTTAATGCCTGAAATGAATCTTAGAAAAGAATAGTTAGCAATTGTGTGGAAGTTCTTCTCATTTTCAGCCTATACACTTTTCTACACAAAAGAAAGGGCATATGCATTGGGAGGTGTGCCTGAAAACAGCATGAAGTGTTCTGGGAACTACAGATAATTCCTATTGTGAGAACTTAAAAGGCACAGGGAAGATTATCAAGAGATCAGACGGCATGCTAAAAGCAAGATGTAGGACAATGCTATTGAATGTTCTCATCGTGTAATAATAAACCTTTCTAAAAACGTATATTTGTATATGCACTGACAATTTCTGGAAGGATACACACAAGGAAATGAGTAATAGTTATTACCTTTTGGAAGTGGAACAAGGAATATTTACTGTCTTTTACATGCCCCTTTGAACTCTTGGTTTAAAAAAAATCTTACGTGTACGTGTCCTCCACTTTTATTTTAAAAAGAGAATTTGTACTACACACTCACATGCAAACAGATAAAGAAATGATGCTGGAATATCTATGCTGAGGAAATGGACCCTAATCCTGAAATGTAGAACATCTGACAAAGGGTTTAACGGGAACTGTGTTTTACATTTTAAGTTTTTGCAGCTATGTGGAGTATGATGTAGAGAAGGCTAAAACTGAGGACAGTGTTAGGAAGCTAAGAGTGTTTCAAGGTCCAGATGAGAGGTGATAGATGCCTAAACTGGTACTTTCCATAGGAATAGACAGAAAAATGATATTCAGAAGCAAATCAGAGGAATTTAGTGACTCTTTGGATGACAGGGATTAGAGAAGAAATGAGCCCTGGATCCCCCCTAAGGTTCCATATTAAGTGATTGACATTGGGTGTCCATGTGCCTAGGGAGGGAACCCAGGGCCAGGAGTACCACACCATCTCTTTCACTGCTGAAGTGGACACATTTTCAGAAAAAAAAAAATAGAGTATATTATATGTTATAAGGCACTTGGGGAAGCATTGAGTTAGAATATTAAATATTGACATCAATGAACTATTTCTTCTAAATCTGTTCACAAATAAAGTGAGCTCTACAGAGAGAGATTCTGAAGCCCATAAATGTAGTGACTGAAATGGGCTGGTTAGAGATAGGGAGAAAGGGTGCTGGGCAAAGACAGAATGGAATAGAGTCAACTTTAATTATCCCTAGTAATATGGCTTTTTATCTAGGAGGACCTAGACTCTGACAGGATTTAGAGCATACTTTTCCTCCAGAGGCGTGATCTTTTTGTTCTGTTTTAGATGCCTTTATAAAACCTTATAGGTAGGGGGAAATAGATGTGTGGGAAACTTACTTACACAGCATCTGGTCTCTTCTCCACTGTATCACAAAAGTGATTCAGAGTTCTTCTGGAACATTGTGTTTCCATGTGAGATTGCATGAAAGCAGTGTGAGTTCTTGTAGAAAGTGTATTTGGTGATGAAATGAGACCGGATATAACAGATAGGGCAAATGAGGTTGACAGCATGCCTTGAGAAATGAAGCTTACCTGCCAGGAAATTAAAAAGTGACTCTCAGGACCTTTGCAAAAGAATGGAAACATTTGAATGGCCTGTTGGGTATGATTCTAAACCAGAATTCAACAGAGCACTGTCTCCACAAGTTGGTCTCCTGGAAAGAGGAAATCTATTTAAGCAAAGTCTTATTCACAGATTGTACTATTTCATTTAGAGACAGACAGAGAAACAGCTAGAGAAATAGATTCAGATAGAAGAGGCCTTTATGTAGCTGTTAGCAATCAGCTGTTCCTTTCCTACCTCTACTGAAAAAGAGTATGGATGAAGGCTCTTCAGATATAACAGGAAAAATTAGAGGTTAGACTCCTTGACTCTTGTTGCTAAATGGATTAATCAGGGAAGTTGCTAAGAGTGAATCCCATTTGAATGATAGGGTTTATTTGGTATCTTTCCTGAAAGCAGAGAAATAGATTTGTCGAAAGCTTGGGATCTCTGCCTACTCTAGCCCTCCATAACTCATGGAGATATTTTTTTCTTAAGATTTATTATTTTCAAGGAAATGATACACAATTCTCTAGTCAAGGGAAATAGCTTTGTTGTCTCCATGGAGACAGTTCAATGATATTCACCTGTGTCTAGAACATTTTCTCATGTCAGTGTCCATTATTTCTACCTCCTGCCACCTGCAAACTGTCTCCCACCCAAATGCATCTAGGTCTACTTCAAAACCCACAGGAAATCGTGTATTTTCTATCGAGTCTTTTCTGCAGTCTTACCAGAGAGAATTATACTGGAAAAAGAATACCTGGGGTCTATTAGGAAATCAAGACTCATAAAAGACAAAGACCCAATATAATTTAGGAATCATACATATAAAGGTCTTACTAACCTTGCCTTTATACCCCCACTATGTAAGCTTTAGGAAGCTTAGAATTATATTCTTTATATTCTCTATTATCACTCGTAGCATATTTTAGGGACTGAGTAATAACATTCACTAGGATTATAAGAGAAAATTTTGAGTCATAAAAATTGTTAGTAAATATAGCATTTACATTTTTAAATTCAGAATTTAACAGTTTCTTTATCATGTCTACCTTATACTTTCATCTTTTTTTTTATGTTGACCATGAATCATGAACTGTTTCCATAGAAACAGCTTCATCACATGACATAGCCAGTTTCACAGATACAGAATCACTTCCTGACAAATATCAATGCATGTATATGTGTACAGTATGTATATATAATATATGTAATATGTGTGTGTATGTGCACTATATATATGTAGTCTGATTTAAAAAATAATCACTACTTTTCATTTTCCAAATGTCATCTTACTGGCACATGGACTGTCACATATTTCTAGACACAGGTAATAAGTTGTTAAAGAATAACTTGACTGATGACTACAAAGTGAATGACATTTAAAAAGAAGAAAAATCAAAAATAAAAGGTAGCATATGAAAAGGGACCTTTTAGCCAATCTGTAGAGGTTTTTAAATGAGAAAAGTTATATTTTAAAAGATAAGCAAAGACTTAATGAAACATAAAAGTAAAAAGTTAAAATTACGTCTAATCCACAAATATATATGCATGTAATATATATCTACCCAAATCTTTTATGTATCTAGTCATTTTGTATGTATACAAAATTATATATATACCTCATGTATACGTAATTGTATCCTTGCTGCTACATGATATGTTTTAAAATGTCAACTTTTGTCTGAAATCTCCACATTCACACAGTAATTTGTTGTAACCAGTAAATGTGGTAAATCAACTACCACATTAAATGGTGGTGAAAATTTCTTACCACTGACATCAATCACCACCTCTCTTTCTCTTCCCTGCCCTCCTCCCCTGCCCCCATTTAGCATGTCCTAAAGAAATAATTGGGGAAATAAAAATCCCAAGCCAACTATTGAGTTGAGGCTGATGAGCAGAGAGAAGGAGGATTCACTAGAAAGGTTAATATTGGCCAACTGAAAACTTCTATCTTCATGTGGGGAAAACTGATCTTTAGAAGTGTTGAAGTCGGGAATGAGAGGAAGACAGGATAAAAAAATTGGAGAGCAGGATATATTCACAAAACTGGAAAAATGGATTCAGTCCTTGGCAGGTTATTGGTGTCTGTCTCTTATACCTACGTAAACATCACTTTGGGAAACACCCCACAAGCTGTGTTGCATAAAGTTTGGAAGGAATTTCATAACGTGGTTCTCTGAAATTGTGGAAAGGAATGACTTTCAGGATTTTACAGGATGGCATCTGTTCTATTGTGTTCAAAATCACTGTTAGCAGACATAAATTTAACTTGAGGAATTTTGTGTTTGCATAGTCACTGTTCTGTTGTTCCACATTTTAAAGAATTTATACAGTACCTTTAGTTCTGAAAAACGGACAGAGATATGAGCCAAAACCAAACAAGGGAATTGCCTTTAGTCTTTTTCAATGAACTTATCCTGTTCAAGTTCACTGAGTGGAGCTTGGTTGTTGAAACAAAATATGGGACCCTATTTGTACAATAACTAGTGAGCACCTGCAGAAGGGGATTTCAGAATAACTGGAAAGCTACCTCCTTGAAATGTCATTATTAGAACTTGATGTATTCAGCTTTCATTCCTGCAGAAATGTAGCTAGCCTTGAGAGAGGAAAACATAATGGTAGTCCGCAATTACTGTTTTTATATCAGAGTGTGAATGAATGGTTGCATGAGAGAACAGGTTTGCTTATAGACAGATATTAGAAAACAGAAAAAGGAGAAAGAAGAAGGTGGAGTTATTTAATACATTTTCCCAGAATCGGCAATTTCCTGAATTTGGGGGCTGATATGAACCAGGTAGAAAAAGTGGCCAAGGTGTGCTGAGACAGCGTTTGTGTTGCCTACACTGATCTTCTGCATTTGAAAAGCATTTTGCTTGATCTGACAGTGATGCCTAATAATTTGTAGCCTGAGATGTGAAATCAACAACTCTAACTCCATTCTCTGGTTGTGTAACATCTGTGTTAATGAGCAAGATGACAATAATATTTTGTTGTTTTAATAATTAATCTCATAGTTAAAATCAGTGTCCAGTGGGCAGTACACACCAACAATCTTTTAAGTCCAGACACTTCGTCTGGAGTGTATAGTTTTGGTTTTACCCTTGAAGTACCTTTCCCTTGAACATGTTTCTGTCAGGCTATATTTGAACAATTTTAAATCACTTTAAGATGTCAGGATGATGTTGTATCCTAATTTATACTCTCAAGTATAAATCTTGTGATTTACTTAATCTTTTTGATTCTCAGTTTCATGTAAAATGAAAACAAGAATTTCTGCTTTACCTGTTTCAGAGAGCTGTGAGTATCAAAAGAGATATATACAAATATAAGCTCTGGTATAAGTTATGTGTAAAATGTACAATAGTGTAATTGTTAAGTGCTGGTATTTTTTATTTTATGTTTATCTCTCAGACTTACAATGCATTTCTCCCTCTTGAATGCCAAGACACCAGGGGTAACATTAATTCACATTATGCATAGTCAGATATAATAAATATAATATTTTTGTTTGCTATTGGGGTTTTCATCATGCAGTTGAAATTCATATTACTTCTAATTGTGAAATTTATTTGTGAGAACTGACAAAAATATCAAAATAGGTTTCTCCGTCTTCCCTCCTGATAATTGTTTCTCACTCTGAGAAGGAGCAGAACCATGTTACCACTCAAACTTAAACAAAATTTCAATCTGTATATGGTCCTTCCATACCTCTCTAAATGTCATATTTTGTGATACTCTCTTTATATGAGGAGGAAATAACATGTGTCGCTTTACAAGGACTTAGCCTAAGGGTTAGGGCTCTGAGATTGACTTCTTGCTTTTTAAGTTACAGCTCCTCTACTTACAAGATCTGTTATATTGGCATTAACTCTAGAGTGGCTATGTAAGTCATTGACGAAACATACACCTTTAAGAATGAAAATGGGCACTATTAATAATTACCTATGGACAACAAGTATAAAACAACACTGTCCTAGGAAACCCAGGATTTACAATTACCCTTTGCCACTCAAAGCCTGAATTTCTCTTTAAAATGGAAATAAATGAAATTATCTTCTTAGGTTATTGAAGGCTAAATGAGATAACGTGTACAAATATTTTAGCATAGTTCCCTGACCCTGAGTAGGTACTTGGGGAAAAAACTGATCATTTTAAAGCATAGTATTCGCCTTTATTAAATTCATCATCATCATCATCATCATCAGTCCATTTTGGTTGATATAACAGAGTATCATAGACTGGAAAGCTTATAAACAAGAGACATTTATCTCTCAGTTCTAGAGGATGGGAAATTCAGGATCAAGTCACTGACAGATTCTGTGTCTGTTGAGGGGCTACTGCTTGGTTCAAAGACAGCCTTCACATGGTGTCCTTACATGGTGGAAAGTGGTGAGGGAGTTTACTGGAGCCTCTTTCCTAAGGGCTTATTTATGAAGGTTTTGCTCCCACAACATAATAATCTCCCAAAGACGTCACCTCTAAATATTGTTACATCAGAGATTAAGTTTTGGCATGTGACTTTTGTGGGGAACACACATTCAATCTATAGCAATCATTATCATCATCATCATCCTATTTATTCAACATTTACACCGTAACCAGGCAGTGTTATGAGAGCTTAATATGGTTTGGCTCTATGTCCCCACTCAAATCTCACCTTGAATTTTAGTTCCCACAATCCCCACGTGTTGTGGGAGGCACCCAGTGGGAAGTGATTGAATCATAGGGGCAGTTTCCTCTATGCTGTTCTCATGATAGTGAGTGAGTTCTCATGAGATCTGATGGTTTTATAAGCATCTGGCACTTCCCCTGCTGGCACTTCTCTCTCCGGCCACTCTGTGAAGAGGTGCCCTCCGCCATGATTGTACATTTCCTGAGGCCTCCCCAGCCATGTGGAACTGTGAGTCAATTAAATTTCTTTCCTTATAAATTACCCAGTCTCAGATATTTCTTCATAGCAGGGTGAGGACGAACTAATACAGTGCTTCATATATAAATATCAACAATAAAATTATAGTCGGTGAGATTAAAAGAGTTTTTACACTAAAGTTTGTAGATAATCAAACAAACAAAAATATTATTTATCAGTTCACTTCTGCTTATCAAGTGGTTTGTAAAAGCAAAGGTACTTGGTAGGAACTGTGAAAGGTTGTTAAAAATTGTAGGGTTTACTTTAATCTTTAAGGAACATCCAAAAATCTCACTGAGAAGGTAAGTTATGAAAATATAACTGTCTGCATGAAGTCATAACTGACCATGAATGGCACTATAAAAGGTCCTGAATATGAGATCACATTGGCCCTGAAGATGAGATCTCATGACATAGCAGAGAAAGTGCAATCAAGCTGAGATATGCAGGAGAAGAATAATCTAGGTTGGAAGGTAATTGATATTCCAGGTAGGGAAAATAGTATTAAGAAATCTGTAACAATATCAAAGACATGGAATCAACCTAAACGCCTGTCAATGATAGACTGGATAAAGAAAATGTGGTACATATACACCATGGAATACTATGCAGCCTTAAAAAAGAATGAGATCATGTCCTTTCAAGGACATGGATTGAGCTAGAGGCCTTTATCCTTAACAAACTAACACAGGAACAGAAAACCAAATATGGCATGTTTTCACTTTTAAGTGCCAGCTAAATGATGAAAATACATGAACACATAGAGGGGAGCGACACGCACTGGAGCCTGTCAGAAGTTGGAGGGTGGGAGGAAGGAGAGGAGCAGGAAAAAACAACTAATGGATACTAGGCTTAATACCTGGGTGATGAAAATAATCTGTACAACAAATCCCCTGGACACAAGTTTAGCTATGTAAGAAACATTCACATGTAACCCTCTGAACTTAAAATAAACGTTAAAAAAGTTAAACAGTTTTCCAAAAATAATAAATAAATAAAAAATCTGTAGCAGTAAGATTACCAAGGGTATTCAAAATGACAGGGAGATTCACATGACTCTTCAGGCTGGAAAAATAATCCTGGAGTCTTGATAATGATTATACAAATTAAACACATCTACAAAGCAGGTACTATTCTAACCACTTTGTGAATATTAAGCTACTTAATCTATAAAGCAACCATATGAAGTACATATCATTATTATCCCTATTTTACAGATATGTAAACTGAGATATAAAAAAAGTAACTTGCCCAAAGTTATATAACAAGTAAGTGATAGAGCTGTGATTTGAACCTAGATAATTAGCTTCAGAGTCTATGTATGGTAATTAGGTCACTACATCAGTTAGATCACAAAACATCATTATTTCTAGTAACATTTAAACATAGAAAAATTTCAGAGATTTAGGGAATATGGCTAATACTAGAAATTGGGTCCTAGGAGGAAATGCATTAACAATTGATATTATTTATTCCTGAGTTAGACTTTATAAAAGTAAGGAGTAGTCTGATTAATGTCTTCAGATTTATGAAATGTTTGATCCATTTGCTGATTTAATTCATATTGGATCTACTGTATACAAGGTAAAAAGTGCTATTAATCAGAAACAGGAAGAGATAATGGATTTGTCTTCCCTCTGAGACAATCTTAACTTGAGAAGGAAATGAAGTTTAAATTGGACATAAGGAAGAGCATCTTGACTGTAACAAGTGAGAAGATGCTGGAAGGAACTACTAACAGTAGTTGGGAAGTGTACATCCTTAGAAAGCTTCTGAACAAAAAAAGATAATTATATCTGTCCTACTTGGCTTAGATGGCTGTTCTGTCCAAAGGCAAGAGGGTGAGACCAGAAAGTTAATTTCTCTTAACATCTTTCCTGATGGAAAATTTTGAGGTTCAAACATTTTTACTTTATAAATTACAAACGATCCATCATATCTTCAAAAATCCCCACATCGTAATCATCTTTTTAGTATATACACTTGAGGATTGATTTATTCAATCTTAACCACACATTCAGAGACAATGACAGGGCCCTGGACTAGGCCATTATGAATTAAGTCACGCTTCTTGCAACGACTGACTTGTGACCTTACGGTGCACAATACTCAAAATGTTATCTCAGAAAAAGCTGCCATGTCACTGAACTTCAGAGTAATTAATGAAGACAAGACACAACAGATGTTAAATTACCAAATGCCAGGAGTCTTTTTGCAATGAGGACTTCTTGAATCCAATGACCACACCTCATATGTGCTTGATAAGAGCCTTACACATAGAGCAGGATGAATAAAATTGTGTTCAATTTAAGCCTGATGCATTCAATTCAAGTCTATCTGTACTACTGTATTTAGATCAGGAAAAAAGATAACCCATTGCTAAGAATAAAAACAGTTGTCAAAATGTAATGAATGCATGCCATGTATCAGGTACCAGGATAAATACTTTATATCAGTTTTTACAACAGTCACCTCAGATAGGAATATTTAATATCCTTATTTCACAGATAAAGAACTGAGCCCAGAAAGGTTTATTTATAACAGAGCTGGGTTTAAAGCTCAGGGCTGTCTGACTTCAGACTTCTAACCCCCTTTTTTATTTTATCCAATAATAATTTCTTTCCCCTTTAGAGTTTCCTCTAGTCTGAATTCTGTCATTAAAAACAGATCTTTAATTATTTCTCTAAATGAATCGATAGGCAAAACCCTACCCAAACAATTGAGTTCTGAATTTCAGGCCTCAAAGCAAGCCATAAGGAAGGAAAGTGGTTGCTGTTCTTGCTCTAGTTCTTACTAGGGTTACTGTCATAGACAGAGCTTTTCCTCTTAATCTTTTCATGACAAGAAAAAAAAAAAAAGAACTCTCTCCAGAGGAGGGAATTTTTTGGTGAGAATCCAAGTTTTTGTTGCTCCCTCCATTGGCATGCATGTAGTGGTTCATACAGGAGGCAACACAATAGTTTTCCAGTCAGGTTTACTAGCAGGGGTGATTTGTTTGTTTGAGTCCAAGATGAAGACCTGAATAATCCAAAGTCATTTGTCACTTTTTAATTCACAAGATTCCTGCCAGTGGACAGAACTGCACTCTACTCCAGGATTCTCTAATGGAGCCGCACATCAACAACAGGAGGGGAGAAGCATGCCAACTGTTTCTTGAGGGGAGAATACAGAGGCTAATCAGATGACTCACTTTTGGTTAAAGAAAGACAGAAAGACCCAGGTATATTTAGCTCTTCTGAATTCTCCCAGTGAACACTGAGAGAGAAATCAAATAGTAATATGTAAAGGTCAGATCATTTCATCACTGTCCTTTCAGAACAGGGAAATTACATTATGAAATGCAAATGGCATCTGAGGTTAAAATAGCAAGTTATTATTACCACATAGCTTACAGGAGGTATTTTTCATTTTTCTGCCTCACGTAGGAATATCGTCTTTATTTTTTAAAAAATCTTGCTTTCTTTTGGCTTGATCTAAATGAAGGCAATGGAAATATTTAGCTTGATTCTACAGAAACAAACAAACAAAAAAAAACAAAAGGGTTTACTGAAGATGAACAGTATATTTATAAAGTAGAAGACAACCACAGAACATAGCTTAGGAAAAACAGCTATCTTGAAATAAATAAACTGTTGTTTCTGTACTTCAAAAATGCAGAGTTAGGCTGTTTGAGAGATCACTAAATTCTGCTGCTGCCATTACAGTCTTTCACGTTCACTCTTTTTGGTAGTACATAAGTAAGGCATGGTATTACTACTCACTCATATAGATCTTGCTGTATTTGTTCATCTCTCTCAGCTAAAGAATAATATGTTCTCTTAGGTGTAGGTTGGGAGTTTAGCAAGCAAATGCTTAACTATGTATATGCTATCACTATAACCAGGAAAACATATTTGGATATTCACGTTGTCCCATGCACATTCAGGCACACACAGGTCAGGTCAATTCAGAATTTTATTGCCTTTGTTTCAAGGGTGTTGCTAAGTTCCTAGGGTGGGAGGTGGGTGTAGCACAAAGTGAACTTCAAGAGTTACCAGTTAGGCATAATGCATTGTGGATTTCACTGAGGTATGAAAATACATAATTTCAGAGTGGCTTTATAATTGAAATCATCAGACCAGTACATCATTTTGTAAGTTCAAAATCCATTTAACTTCTAATTTTATTGGAGAGTTAGTAGAAAGGAAATACTGTCAGGCAGCAAATATGTATATGTATATATATTTTTTTTCTTTGAGAGCTGCTTTTTAGAAGTTCGCAAGAAGCATTTTGGAAATTTCAGGTGCAAAGGGGGAAGTAAATGCCAATGCAAACAGTTGAAGGAAGCAAAGAATAATTTTGATGAATAAGAATTTATAAATACTTGCTTAACATTTTTGTTGGATACCTGCTTCGCAAATGGCTTGCTATAAGTAGACATGCAACACTGTGAGATAGACTATTTTTTCCTGGATTTTCCCCCTTGCATTCAGGAGTGAATTGACAACAAATGTTCAGCTCCATCTCTGAACTCCACATAAATAAGAGAAAAACTTCAATCATAAATTCAATTTCAATATTACTGATGTTTCCTCGCTTGTCTTCCATTTTTCCATTCCTTCCACTCTCTTTTTCCATATGGTTCCTTAACTGACAAGTAATGGAGGCTCATCTGGCTACCATCTGTTCTAGAAAAGCAGCATGATGGGAAATGAATGGGTTATTACTGGGCCCACCCTGGGTCCTGGCTTGGGTTTCGTGTGTGCCCTCGCTGTTAATTTTCTTGTCTCTGTGTTGGGTCAAGAAAAATGCCATTTAAACTCATCAAAACTGCTTCTTCTTCCTCAGGAAGACGGCATAGTTTATGTCAGTGGAAAAATAAATCCTTGGGCTACCCCTTCTAACTCCCCGAGACCGGCAGGAAGGAGGAAAAAAAAAGAAAGATGGGGATTTCAGAGACTCTGCCAGTTTCACAGTGCTAATGGGCAAGATCCAGAATAACTCGTCCTTTGTTTCAGGGAAGTATTAATGAGCATTTGGGAATGCAAAATTATGTTTAGAGCTAAGAAGGGAAGAAGGGCTAAAATTTTCTGCTTAATAGTATAAGGAAAGTTGAAAGCAGAATAGAAAATAGAGAACCGGAGAGAAGAGGCAGATTGGAGACAAACAAAATTGAGAAACTAGACCTTAAAGAGGTTGAAGTTCTCAGCAAGTATTTATTTCTCAGTGCTGACTCACAGAAGAACTTAAAAACAGGGATGTTTTCATTTGATTATATGTTAGTTTTCATTGCAGTGTTGTAAAACATCACTGCTTTTCCACTTTCTCATAAAGGCTTTTATTCGTAATGCTTTGTTGGAATGTTTTTTGGGAATTCTGAGTTCCACATCTGGGTCAGCATTGAGTATAGGGAAGAGAAGAGCCATGTACTTAAGACCAGAATGGTAGTAAGAGTTCAGAAGAAACAATAGAGCCAAAGGCAACCAGGAAAACATATTTGGATATTCACAAAATCCCAGGGAAACCACTGGACTTTTAATAGTAGATGGTAAAGGCCTCAGGTTAATTTATTTCAGTCTCAAAGAAAGTCAGCCAACTAGTAGTTATATATAAAGCATGATTAAGGCTGAGCGCTGTGGCTCACGCCTGTAATCCTAGCACTTTGGGAGGCTGAGGTGGGCAGATCACTTGAGACCAGGAGTTCAAGACAAGCCTGGCCAATATGGTGACAGCCCGTCTCTACTAAAAATACAAAAATCAGCAGGGTGTGGTGTCAGACACCTGTAATTTCAGCTACATGGGAGGCTGAGGCAGAACCTGCTTGAACCCAGGAGGCGGAGGTTGCAGTGAGCCGAGATTGTGCCATTGCACCCCAGCCTGGGTGACAGAGTGAGACCCTGTCTCAAAAAATAAATAAATAAGATAAAGCATGATTATAACCAGCACATAGGAAGCAGAAGACCTGCCGCCTTAGGTGCTGAAGAAACTTGAGTTCCCCTTTATTCACTGAAGCAGTATGGAGGCCGCATGTCACTATTGGAAAGGAATATGAGAAAGATGTGAGTTGAGGCTACTAAGGAACAAGGGCATGACAGCAAGGCATAATCATTGTTTCCTCTCCTGATTTCCTATAGGATCTCCTGCTGAGGCTGCAAACTCAAGGATGAATATTATCAATGTGATACACACACACACACAAATAGGCATTCAGGCAAGGGGGAGAGGTAATTCAGTTCCCATACATACCACATGCACAATTACTTACAAGCATATGGCTATCAATTTAAAGTGGTTTTGCATACAGACTCAAAAGTACAGAGCTAGTATAGCCACAGTGTTCCTTAAGATCCATTTGTACTGTGGCCTTTTAAATATGGTAGATGGTGGAGTCCAAGAATTCAAGATCAATGCTGTAAATTTCTCAGAGGCACAAACCCTGTTGTCTTTTTGCTGGCTCTGCTGATCCGTCTGTTTATATCTAGTGCTGTCTGACTTTCTGTTCAGTTCTCTCATTTTCCTCCCTGACTGTAGCATATGCATCTTTCTGTCAATGTATCCATTGCTTTGTGGATTAGCTTCTGAAGCATCCAATGGATCTAAAAACCAAAAGAAGGCAACAGAAAGAAAAAAATAGAGAGCGAGCAAGCAAGCTGCAGCTAGTGTAAGTTTAGTGCTTGCAGTTAATTCTGTTGGAAATCAGGGAAGAAATTAAAATGTGAGAATAAAAGGAGGAGTAGAATGAGGCACTGTTGCAGGCTGGGTTCTCCTGAGACACTGAGATGAATATTTGTGATTCTCGGGATGTTTATTGGAAAATGCTGTTTGGAACAACTCCTGTGGGGCACTGAGGGCAACAGCATTACACAAGGGGAGAGGTGAAATGTTGAAGTTGAATCAAGATGTCATTGCTACAAATGTGTAACTAACCCCAAGAGAAGCTCTGGAGCAAGAATGACCCTTCAGAATTATCTGAAATTCCAACATGGGTCTTTGTCTTAGTCTGATCAGGCTGCTATACCAAAATTATGATAGGCTCTGTGGCTATCAACAGCAGAAATTTATTTTTTTCACAATTCTGGAGACTGGGAAGGCCAAGATGAAAGCACCAGCAGGTCTGGTGTCTGGTGAGGTCCTACTTCTTAGTTCATAGACAACCTTTTCCTCACTGTATTCGCTCAAGGCAAAAAATGAAAGTCATATATATATATACATATATATATATGACTTTTAATCTCATTCATGAATACTCTGCCTTCATTACCTAATCATCTCCCCAAATCCCCACCTTCTAATGCCATCACATTGAGGGTTAGGATTCCAACATATGAATTTTGAGAGGACATAAACATTCAGCTATAGCAGTCTTTGTATCCTACCTGGATTCTGCCACCCAACATTAGCCAACCATGTGATGTGGGCTGTCACTGGGAAGAAGGTGTGACCATGGGTGACAAAGTTCTTTTCAACTATGGCATATCTAGAGAGTGACCTAGCTGAGAGATGTCAGCCATCACTCCCAGCAACTGGAAAAATGAATGGGTTCTGAAAGGGGTGTGAGATCTGGGCTGAGCGTCACAGCATCCCCCTATTACCCATAAGGTAAGAAACACAGCTAAAATTACTGGCCTGAAGAGACTCTCCCTCAGAGCTCTGGGGAGTTTTGTCTGATACTATTCACTGATTGTTGCATGTGCATTGCTTTTGTCCTTTACCTAAAGTCTAAATTATTTAAATACCAGGATCACATTTTATATACTTTTCCTATCCTTTAATAATTTCTTTAGATGAGTAGCTGGCTAAATCTAAAATTGACTTTTAAAAAAACAAGCTCAATACCTGTATAATATGATAGTAAAAAAGAGTCTTTTTTCCATATTTTAAGAAGATGTAAATAACCACTCATTTACCAAGTTTTTTTTTCTGTCGTATCTGCATATAAATGGCTCCTGAGTGGTCTAATATTGATGACCTTGAACAATTGCAGGCAGAACCTTGAACACTCAAAAAGAGAGGGGAAGGGAGACCAGGAGAATGTGTGAAAGTCGAGAGTCTAGGTACTTCAGTGGAAAGAGCCCTCAACCACAGTCTGAAGAACAGCTTCTGTTTCTTGCTATACTGGTGCCTGACACGTGATCTTCTAAAAATCACTTGAACTCTCTTAGACTCACTTCTTTTTTCATGTAATTAGAGATAATGATGTCTGCTTTACCTTCATGAATAGCAGCAGGTGTTGGACTGAAGGACTGTAATGAAGATCAATGGGTAATGCCTGCCTGATATTTTTGAGGTCTACAAAGCAATTCAACAGAGTAGTTGCATTATTACTATTATTATTACTTTATGGGCAATATTTTCTTTTTGAGATGGAGTCTTGCTCTGTTGCCCAGGCTGGAGTGCAGTGGCATGGTCTCAGCTCACTGCAACCTCTGCCTCCCCAGGTTCAAGCAATTCTCCTGCCTCAGCCTCCTGAGTAGCTGGAATTACAGGCTCCTGCCACCACGCCCAGCTAATTTTTTGTATTTTTAGTAGAGATGGGGTTTCACCATGTTGGTTAGGCTGGTCTCAAACTCCTGACCTCAGGTAATCCATCCACCTCGGCCTCCCAAAGTGCTGGGATTGCAGGCGTGAGCCACCGCACCCGGCCACCTTATGAACAACATTTTTTAAAGTTATCATTTCATAAGTCATATTGTCTTTAGTAATGTAAAGGTGACTCCGTTATTTTTAAAACTCATAACCACAATAGAAGACATAGACTTCTTCCATTATGGCAGAACCTGAACTGTTACATTGGCTTCTAGATTATTTATTCTTACAGTTGGAGGTAGGGTAAGTAAGATGATCTCAAATATATTCAGTTTCTAAAACTCATAAACATTTATCTTTCAAATCAACATTCCTATCAACCAGGGAGAATGAGACATTGCTACTTCTTAGGTCTCTTTAACAGAGTAATTTAATTGTTTGTCGAAAGAAAGATACTCTAGATGCATATGTAGCATAGAATCTTGAATAGAGATGGTTTGGAAGAATTTCAAAATGTTCAGGGAAGAAAGGTTAACCTCAAACAAAAAATGAATAATTTCAGACTGCCAAACTTAATTATGGGTTGGAATTAAATGTTCTCCATTAATGCAGTTATTTGTTGAGTTGAGATTGAAGGAGCTCAGTAGTGGGCTTTTTAATTACCTGTTTTGGTGTAGAAGGCACTCAAGTGGTAACCGAGCAGACACCATTTACATGAACATGCACTTTGTCTACATATTGTTCATAATGTTAATTACATTCCCCAAACAGAATGACTTATTTTCTGCTAGTCTGAAGTTAAACAGGTCCCACCATAGCAGAGATGGAGCTACTGGGTGAGAGGCAAGATGTCTCACTTGACAGCTGGGCTTTATTGCTAGGGCCCAAATGGACCCATTTGCCATGAGTTAGGAAAATTCTCAGCCGGAGATTAGGAAACATTGAGCAAAGTTGTCTTTCCACTTCTACTCTCTTGTGTTTAGACTTTGCCCTTCCCATCCTTTGGGCACCTTGAATGTTCATGTGCTTGATAGTTACTTCCTAAATAAAGAAAAAATAAAAGCCTACTTTCAAGATTGGACATGAAACCTATTTTTTAATCATATTCAGTCCACTGATGAGGCTTATTATGTGACTCTTCTTAAGGAACATTGGCTCTTACAAAATGCAAAGGCTTATATACAATAATATGTTTTTAATAGTGAATTTTTAGCATTAGTAAGTCCTAAACCAAGGTTAAATCATCAATGAACACGTGTTAAGCATCTTCTATCGAAATGGTATCTATTACACCTTGCTGATACATCTAAATTTCAATTCTTGTTCTATTAATAACTCAGGCTGGGAAAAAATGGTAGCATACTTTCTATTCCATTTATGTTTATGTCCTGCCCTCATTGAAAAATAGACCATAAGTTGAATAGGAATAATGTTACAGAATAATAGCAAAAACTGTCCTTTCAGAGGTCTTTTAATCTGTCTCATTTTTTTCTGGTAGAGAACATTTAAAATCAATATTTTCACCTTCTTTCTTCTTTAAGGAAGCTACCCTCTCCGACCCAGATTAGAAGGCATTTGTTCAATATCACTGCTTCTGTTTCACTCTTGAGTTTGCCTGGACTGATAGGTACTGTATTTCCCAACATTTCATAGCAAGGTTTGTGGTAGGACTTCTCAGGTCTTAACATGTCAAGGATGAAATGAGATAGGGTGGTGGCTCGGGTCACATATAAAGGTAGCATGCTAGGCAATGTTTTTTCCTCTACTTTAATCATCAAAAGTCAAACAAGAGTGAGAAGCAAAACCGGAGAAATACACATACAAATGGACAAATTGGTTGGGAATCCATGCCCTGAAAGACTCAAGCCTGGGCCTGAATTGGTGGGAGAGAAAGTTGCTGATCAAAAATTAATTCACAGAAGGGCTACAAAAAAAAAAAAAAGGAAAGGATGTGAGCTGACATCATGATATGATATTTACCAAATATTCACTGGATGAAACAAACAGGGAAAGGATAGATGAGCGAAAAAGACAGGAAGAGACTGTTATTGAGAAATCGTCCATGAGACCATAAGGCAGCTGGCAGCAGTGGCTCACGCCTGTAATCCCAGCACTTTGGGAGGCCGAGGTAGGCAGATCACGAGGTCAGAAGTTTGAGACCAGCCTGCCCAACATGATGAAACCCCGTCTCTACTAAAAATACAAAAATTAGCTGGGCATGGTGGCATACCTCTCTAATCCCAACTACTCAGGAGGCTGAGGCAGGAGAATCGCTTGACCCTGGGAGACGAGGTTTCAGTGAGCCGAGATTGTGCCAGTGTACTCCAGCCTGGGCGACAGAGCGAGATTCTGTCTCAAAAAACAAACAAACAAACAAACAAACAAACAAACAGGCAAACCATAAAGCATGGTCTCAAAATGCAGTTCTCTGGTCTACATTTACATTACCACTCACTGTAAGTAAGAGACTAAATGAACTGAGGAATCTAGACCTCTTTCATTGTGTTTCTGTTGAGCCTTCAATCTTGTAAAAAGGGACCTGGTTCCTTTAATAATCTCGGCACTCAGAGTGTTTTATTGAACAGCAGACATTTGTGAGTTTTTATACAATATGATTCTTTGAATTTTGATTAATATTATTACTTAAAAAGAATTTCCCTAGTTAATCGAAGTTAGATGCAAAACAAAGAATTAAATACAAAAATCTCGCACAAAATTAGAAACCATCAGAAGAGAACCTGAATAGGACAATTCTAGCGCATTTAGTGCTTAGGCTAAAGATGAGTTCTTTTACACAGGAACAAACTGGGTTTTTTTAAAGTAGCTTATCCTGTGCACATGCAGTACAACTGAAGTCCAATGAACAGTAAGCTTAGTTATTGTGATCTGTCAACCTCTCCTGCTCCCACCCTGGCTAACTACACAAGGAACTTTCCAGAATAGATTCACATTTTCTCCTCATCTCTTAGAATTAGCTGCAAGTGCGTCTGAAACTGGATGTAAGAGGAGTGTGTACACTTTGTGAAAATATGAACTGCAATCTCGTAATGGCCTAACCCAGCAAAATCCAATCACCAACATGGAATAGTCACTAGTGTTGAAGCAAGCATGAATTTTTATACAAGTATACCACCTCACAAATATATTATGCAGTATAGAACGGACAGAAGTGTGGTAAAGTATGTTCCTGATAGGGAATGACTTTAGCTATGGTAGGAAAGTGACAAAGTAGCAGTAAATAGCCAAACTCTGAGCAAGAGACTGAAGTCTGCAGACTACAAAATGCCTAGCATGGGTTTTTCATGAGAATAAGCAATAGTAAAATCTACCACCTGAAGAGGCTGCACAGAGTTGTGAGAGGTAGTTGATTCATTCAAAACGTAATTTTAAATAGCCTATGAGGTTAAAGAAGGTCAAGGATTCATGAGATGCTGATAGTACCTAGAGTTTCTATTTGGAGAACAAAGCATTCATTTCTGTGCAGGAGGGTCCATTGTCATTCAAAAAGCTCTTATTAATCACTGACCTGTAGAAAGAGGCAGGTTCATTGAACAAATAAGCAAATAGATTGGAAAAAGTCTATATGGTTTCTATAAATGGAAATCATGCCTGATTAAATAACCTGAATTCTCTCAGGCATAAACAGATCTTTTAAAAGAACAAACAAATGCCTTACAGACAAGAAACTACCAGTGGAAGTAATTTAATTAGACATGCAGAAAGCCTTGAACAAGGTAAGGCCTCATGAGGTATGTCACTAGAGGGACTCTCAAAACACTGGATATCCATGCATCCAGGCTTTTGGGGGATGTGATTCACATGGCAGGTGGGATATTAGATTACCCAGGAATGTTTAAACTGTGCCCCCTTGGATTTCCGCAGAGGTGCCCTGGGGGAAATGCAGGCTAAGGGAGCTGTTGGTGTACCTTGCTTCCATAGGGGATATTTTATGTGCGATATGTTTTACATATTGCAGTTCCTAGTAAGGTTTCATTGGAAGATTTGGAGACAACTCTAATAGATTGCCTTTGTAATGCCTTTTATTTTTCTGAAGAGCCTGTCATTGTCATTCTTGTCCACCCCAGTAGATATAAAGTTTTAATCACTAAGAAATTGGAATAATCTTTTGAAACAAAAAACTGGATTCAAAGTAAGAAAGAAAGCATAGGCTAAATGGCACATTTTCTAGTTAGTAAATAAATAAAATGGTGGTTTCTACTAAGAATCAATGCCGAAGTCCATCTTATTAATTGATTAACTAATTAATTGATAGTCAATGAGAAGATTTCAATGTCAAATTTTGCATCCAATTTATCATGGAGAAAATGTCAATTCGGTTGGTACAAATACCACTTTAATCTCCATGCAAGGCAAAATTGAGGAGGAGTGCTGTGAACTAATTCAGCCTTAGAGAAACTTCTCTACACTGTGGATTCTTCAAGACTACTACAAATAAGAATAACTTTCTGATCATTGCACAGTCCAGTTTTACTTACCTATGGGTGACTGGGATGAGGGAGCATGCTGTTAACCCCTAGGTTTGTTTTGTGGTATCTGATTTCTTATAGTATAACTAAGTCCTTTAACTTCTCTAGTTTTAATTTTAATGTAATTTTTTTGAGAAGGAGTCTTGTTATGTTGCCTAGGCTAGTCTTAAACTTCTGGACTCAAGCAGTCCTTCCACTTCACCCTACTGAGTAACTGAGACTACAGGCATGGAACACGGCACCGGGCTGATTTCTCTATTTTATGTGACAAATTCATAGATATAACTTCTATTAATGTCATTTATGGTGTCTGAGGATTAATGAATATCTTGTACCTAAAAACTTTTTAATAGTGGAGATTTTTGTATAGTTGTAAAGGTATTTTCTTACTGCAACATAAAAACCTAAGGAAAAAAATGTAAGAAATTCTGTGCTAAATAAAATCTGCAGTATACGAAGCCGGTATTCTGTCTCTGGTGGTCATAGATGAGTTGTGGAAGGCCATGCTTTCCTTCTAAAATATGAATTTTAGAGACCTTATCCAATTTTATGACTTTACTCTGCTGGTAGCTTCCAAATACCTACCTCTAGCCCTGACGCATCTGCCACATAGTAAGCCTCTTATACAACTGCCTGCTGGTCATTTCCAATTGTAAAATCTACTGGCTGTCAAACACAGTGTTCCAAAACTGGACTTAGAACCTTCCAGTCCAAATCATCATTTCCATTATTTCTAATTTCTGTCAATGGTACTATGCAAGCACCAAGATATGGAATCATTTTTGACTCCTCACTCATGTAATTTCTATTATTTTATGGTGTCACCAAATAAATACATCTGAATGACAATTCTCTGGGGCATACCCCTTAGGAAATGGATGACAAAGTGTTCCCATGCTTTATAATTCATGAATTTTATTTGTCAGAACAAACATCAAGGAATAAAGATGACCTCCAATAGTGAACTTTCGGAAATATGCTCTATGTAGCTGACAATCTGTAAGCCTTATACAGAATCACACAGAAAGTAAGGGAACTGGAATATAAATGCAGGCCTGTCAGACCTTGAATACAAGACTACTCTTAAGTTTACCATCATATCCTAAATGATATAGTAAGTAAATAGTTGTCATCTGCAAGTGGGAGAAATAAAACCCACAGAAATATCTCAGCTTTCCAGGGTATTGCCCTATAACTGCAGAATAAAACAACCCCGTAAACATTTCTGTACTTGTGTCGGTAAGACTATTTTTTTCTCTCGGTAGAATTAACTTCCATATGTTGTTTTCAGTCATAGTAAATACAAGCAAATAATTATCAAGATAGTTTTCAGTTTGATAGAAAGCATACCAGGAAATCAACTCTTACGACTTTATACCTAGTTTAAAAATCCCATAGGGTCTCTCTTGCAGTCAGTGGCATGCTTTGTATCCCTATGAATATTCCACTTTAACCCTCGTTCCTGTTAGGGGATGAGTGTTGGCGGGGTAATATTAATGAATTCAGCAGCCTCAATTAATTTCCAGTATGAAAATAGCCTTAAAATGAGTCATGGAAGCCACACAAGAAAGATGGCACTTTAAGATGAATGTACGATGTTGACCTTCACCATTTCTTCATTTCTTCATTACATTATTCATGGTTGGATAAATTATCCTATTATTCATTTTAAGCATTTTTCTGCTAAATGTAAGTGTCCAATTCGAGGATTTTATGGTTTTAAATTGAAGAATTAATATCCCATGGTGACTCTACGATAAACATATTTAATCTTCTATTCTATCATTATGAAACACAAAATTACTGAAAAATAACTGTCAGATCAATTTATTTAAAAATATTTTGCTAGGAAAATAATAACGCTTCACATAATTCTACTTTTCTAAAGGCTTTGACATGTGATTTAAATTTGTCTTTGGCTTGGAAATCTGTACATCTGTAATTGAACTGTCAGGTTTCCCAGGTAAAATTTGATTCGGTAAAAAGTGACTTTTCTTCTTTTTTTTTCCCCCCATCCATTCTATGGAAACTAACAAAGGTGAACTACAGCTATTGTGCTTTTTTAAAAATTTGGATCATTGGTCTCTTCGTGGAAAGAATTGAGTCAAAACTTTGGGAAGTGATTTTGATAAAGTAAAGATTTGATTAAATAATTACTTTTGGTTTGCTAGATTCAGACAGTGCGGGAAAAGGGTGCTGGTTGAGAATATTTATTGAAGAAGAAAACAAATCACAGCAAATTTATACATTTAAATTTAAATTCAGAAATTCTGAAGTATTTTGGCTTCCCTAATAAATCCTACTAGGAAAATAACTTTGCTTTTCTGCTGTTAAATTAGCAGATTCTCTGTGGTTAACCAGTGTTTTAAGGAATAAACTAAACTAAAAGAAATTAGTCATGTCAGTGAGCAACGCAAAGTTCAAAAAGCCTTTGCTTCATGCGGAAGCTGTATTGAAAGCATTTAAGGCAGTGCAAGCAAATGTCTCACCTTTAAAGTAATTCCTCTGGGGGGATGGTCGTCTTAGAATCTAATTTTATCAACTTATGATTTCCCCTCAAAATGCTCATCACTGTGTGACTGTCTTGTAAATACTTTCTTTTGATCATCTTGTGATGTGAGCTGTTTTTCCTCAGGTGAATTTTTTATATGAGCCTTGTTTCAGTTTAGCGCCTCTCAAATAGTAATATTCATTCTTATTTTTCATTCCCATGTTGAATTCTGCATTTTACAATAATGACAGATATGATGCTGCCAAGATAGATCAGAGTCATATTTATCTTCACCTTGCAAAGCTTATTGTATTGCATTATTTAGTATTATGAAGCCTTTTCATTTATGCTGCTTTGTACCTTACTGGGTCCTGAAGTCCTGGCGAGCCCACTTACAATCTGATGTGACACAGCTGATAGGATTTGAACTGCATCACATTAAGAGGCACTTGTAAGCCGTTTATACCAAATTCCACTAATAACAGAGCTGAAATCAGACAGGGTCATTTTCTCAAAAGGATTATTTTTTAGTCCCAAGCTATTCCCATCAGATTTCCAGTGACTCCTTCAGGTCAAGTCTGAAGCAATGTCTTTTTTTTTGACAAGCAAGAGATTTGTTGTTGCTTGGTTGTCTTGCTGACACAATGGAAACCTGTTTACATCAGAAAATGCTATGCCTTTCTCAAGATAATTTGGCTTATCTACAAGGTTCTTTGGTTATATATATAAGTGTGTATATATAGAGATATGTGTGTGTGTGTGTATATATATATATATTTAAATGCCAATTTGTAAAAATTCAATAAAAGAAATTAGGCAATTTATTTTAAAGTAGTTACGTAACATAATTTGATGTAAATATTGTTGTACGTCCTAGAAAAATATAGTATTTTGCTCTTCTTCAAAAGCAATATTTATTTACTCTCTCCAAAACATTCAAAATATTTTTCTATAGCCTTCTAATTCTCATTAAAATCTTAATAGTGGAAAGAAAACTGTTCTCAAAGTCAGGAAATTTGGTGCTCTTGTAATGAGCACCAACAAGGCGTCCTTAAGCATGTCTCTTAAACTCTCTGTTTTGATTTTTTTACCTGCTGGTTACCTTATCAAATCCCAACTCTCTCACCTCTCACTTGCAATTCATCAACAAATTGTGTCAGACATACCTTCAAATATACCCCAAATTCGATTACACTCCCAACCACCACCCAAAACCAAGCCATACTATCCCTTCCCTGAATCATAACATCTAACTGGCCTCTGAGTTTCCAGTTCTGCTACACTCAAATCCATTCTCCACACAGAAGCCATAGGGATGTTTCTAAAATGCCATTTGGATTATATCACTTCTTATTCAAAACCTTTTATGGCTTTCTCTCTTAAAATAAAATCCAAAGACTTTATATAGCTCCAAGGTCCTAAACAATCCCTCTGTGGCCACTCCCCAAGCTGGTCTCCCACCTTTCTTCCCGGTGTTCACTTTGCTGGAGTGTGATTAACCACGACCCATGAAGGTCTTGAACATGCCAAGCAGGCTCCTGGGTCAGAACCTAACAAGGGCCATGAACTTGAAGCTTATGCCATTTGTGGAACCTTCTTTAGGCAAGTGAATATAAACATTGGATATAAAAGTGAATATTTATTTAAGATAAAAAATTTACAGCAAATTTATAAATTTAAGTGAGCTGAAAATCACCATAACATATTATTTTTATATTAAATAACTGTCTGCTGCATGTCGGCAGAATGGACGGTAGCTGTGTGCTTGGATTCCTACACTGGGAAGCCAACAACAGCTTAAGTAAAAAATAATTGTAAACCACACAAATATATCCCACTACACAAACAAAATGAGTCTCTGCATGACGCAACAAGGCCACTGACCACTCCAACACCACCTGACAGGAGTGAGGAGAGCACGGTGGAGGTGGAAATAGGAGTGAAAAACAGCAGAAAATAACCAACTGTGGTTAAAATTGATGATTTTGCAAATTTTATAAGAAATACATGAGCTGCATACTATGCAGCCATAAAAAGGAACGAGAGCATGTTCTTTGCAGGGATATGTATGAAGCTGGAAGCTTTTATTCTCAGCGAACTAACATGGGAAGAGAAAGCCAAACACCACATGTCCTCACTTACAAGTGGGAGCTGAACAATGAGAATACATGGACACAGGGAGGAGAAAAACACACACTGGGACCTGTCAGGGGAGGGCGGGGCTGGGGGAAAGCATTAGAGAAAAGAGCTAATGCATGCTGGGCTTAATACCTAGGTAATGGTTTGTGAGGTGCAGCAAACCACCATGGCACACATTTGTCTATGTAACAAAACTGCATATCCAGCACATGTACCCTTGTATCCCAGAACTAAAACTAAAATTAAATTAAATTTAAAAATAATATATGAACATGTGAATTCAAGCCTAAGGCCCTTCCTGGGGCCTTTGCAAGAGTTTGATCAAGTGAGCAGCCTTGAAGCTTCAGCTTCTTTAGTTTTAAGGTGAGTTTGCTTCTGCCCTGTGCACTTGCTTTGTCCCTTCCTGGAATGTCCTGCTCTGACTCAGATCTTTATTTAAAAAGTCCTTCTCCAGTGAGGTCTTTCTTCCCTATTTTAACTAAAGTAGCATACTTTGTCAATCTTCTCTTTTTTACCTTATTTTTCTTCAAAGCAGTTATCATGCCAGGTGCAGTGGCTCACGCCTGTAATCCCAGCACTTTGAGAGGCCGAGGTTGGTGGATCACCTGAGGTCAGGAGTTCGAGACCAGCCTGGCCAACATGGTGAAACTCCATCTCTACTAAAAATACAAAAAAAGTTAGCCAGGAGTGGTGGCACATGCCTGTAATCCCAGCTACTAGGGAGGATGAGGCAGCAGAATTGCTTGACCCACGGAGGCAGAGGTTGCAGTGAGTTGAGATCGTGCCATTGTACTCCGACCTGGGCAATAACAGCAAGATTCCATCTTAAAAAAAAAAAAAAAAAAAAAAAAGGGAAAGAAAAGCAGTTATCAACCTAATATTTATGTTAGCTGTGCACTTTTGTGTTTGCTTATTTGCTTTTCCTGCTAGAATGACAGCACCATGACTAAAAAGACATTGTTTTGTTCACTGATGCATCCTCAGAGTCTAGAACAGTTTTTAGTATGTAGTAGGTATTCAATAAATATCCGTCAAATGAACGAATGGATGCATTATTTCTACAAATGTTTGTGAAAGCCAATAGGATTAAGGTACTTAAAAGTGATATGAGAACAGAGAGGTCTCATTGTTATACAGGCATTAGTGATTCAGTTTTGGCATCCCTAGAAGCCTGCTTCCTCAGAGAAAGGATATTTAATTGGAAAATACACAGGAAGGACTTTGGCAGTACGAGGAGAGATTTGGCTGGGTTTTAATTACGAATTTGTTAAAATTGGCTTGTACTCTGTGAAGTGGTTTGAATGCTGTTCCCATGGTTTTACCTCACCATTGGGAAAAACTGGCGACATTTTAAATGGCAGTAGACGTCGGAAAGACAAATGGCATATTAAAATCCGCACACCAGCATGCAGTGCTGCCTCAAACCAATAACAACTCTTCTTAATAAAAACAATGTTTCATCTCTTGCATAATAAAGATTTCTTCCCTTGAACCCAAATGAGCATTGTCTATTTCATGCAGACATGTGATATTTTTCCCCTTTAGCAAAAGTTGGAAAACTGCCTCCTTGTTGAGGCTGTGCAATTTCTCAGTTCTCTCAGGATAGCTAGGCAGCTCGTCACTCACAATGATAGCTCCATTCACAAACTGACATCATAAAAACATGAAAGAAGATAAAGAAAGTATTGTGCAAAGAACTTTAAGCCAAGAGAAAAATAAACCCTTTGAATACTTCAAAACTGAATTCCAATATGCCATGAATGGCAATGTCTTGAAATTTCTCTGTTTTAAATTCTTCTTGATATGAGAACTCCAAATCACTGGGTGAATATAAGCTTGCCAGTCTTCAAATTAGCCAAACACTGTAAATAACTCCTGCAAATTGAACAACTGATGGCTGTTATGTTTTCGTGCCCTTAGGCTAAAAAAATAAGGATGAAAGGAAGGATGCTATCCTAAATCCATAAAGGAACGAAGCCATTGACAAACATAGGGTGACAGTTTCCTAGGCCTGGAAAAATTAGGTTAACTTTAATAAAAATTGATGTTGAAAAAGCAGAATGTATTTATTCATATTTTTTAGCATAGTTCATTCCAAATTATATGATTAGTTAGTTTTCTGTACTGTGTGTTAGGCTAATTATGGTAAGTCACTGAGATCGTATCTCAGAAAAATGTCCTTTCCTTTGAAAAAGCCAACTTAATTAATCAACCCTAAGATGTATGGGCCAGGGCTGTCAAAGCCATAAGAACAATTGCTTAAGTGTCCAGAATATAGAAGCCCTAAATTTAGGCATGAGAAACAATTACAGAAACACTTCAGAGATATTGCAGATTTGATAACTAGAGTACCACAATAAAGCAAATACTGCAATAAAGTGAGTCACACACAATTTTTGTTTCCCAGTGTATATAAAAGTTACATTTACACTATATTGCAGTCTATTAAGTGGGCAATAGCATTATGTCTATAAAACAATGCATGTACCTTAACTTGAAATACTTTATTGCTAAAATATGCTAATGATCATCTGAGCCTTCAGCAAGTCATAATCTTGTTGCTGATAGAGGGTCTTGCCTTGATGTTGATGTCTGCTGACTGATCAGGGTGGTGGTTGCTGAAGGCTGAAGTAGATATGATAGTTTCTTAAAATAAGATGATGTTTGCTGCAGAGATTGATGCTTTCTTTCATGAAAGACTTCTCTACAGCATGTGATGTTCTATAGCATTTTACTCATAGTAGAACTTTCAGAATTGGAGTTAGTATTTTCAAACTCTACTGCTTCTTAATCAACTAAGTTTATGGAATATTCTAAATCCTTTGTTGTGATTTCCACCGTGGTCACAGCATTTTCATCTGACATAAATTCCATCTAAAAAGAACACTTTAATTGTTCATCCATAGGAAGTAACTCCTCATCCATTCAAGTTTTATGAGATTGCAACAATTCAGTCACATTTTCAGGCTGCACTTCCAATTCTTGTTCTCTTGCTATTTCTACACATCTGTACTCAATTCCTCCACTGAAGTCTTGAACCCCTCGAAATCATCCATGAGGGCTGGAATCAGCTTCTTCTAAACTCCTGTTACTGTTATTTTCACCTCCTGTCATGAATCACAAGTGTTCTTAATGACATCTAGAATAGTGAATCCTTTCCAGAAGGTTTTCAATTTACTTTTCCCAGATCAATCAGAGGAATCATTATCTATGGTAGATATAGTATTACAGAATGTTTTCTTAAATAATAAGACTTGAAACTTGGAATTACTCCTTGAATGAATGAATGAATGAATGAATGAATGAATGCAGAATGAATGTTGTGTTAGAGGGCTGGAAAACAGCATCAATTTCCTCATACACCTCCATCAGAGCTCTTGGCTGACCAGGTACGTTGTTAATGAGCAGTGCCATCTTGAAAGGATTATTTTTTTTCTGAGAAGTAGGTCTTAATATTGTGTTTACTATATCCAGTAAACCGTGCTACAAACAGACGTGTTGTCATCCAGGCTTTGTTATTTTCATTTGTAGAATACAGGCAGAGTAGATTTACCATAACTCTTAAGAGCCCTAGGATTTTCAGAATGGTAAATAAGCATTGACTTCAACTTTAAGTCACCAGCTGCATTAGCCCCTAAGAAGAGGGTCAGACTCTCCTTTGAAGCTGTGAAGGAAAGGCAGGCATTGACATCTCCTCTCTAGCTATGAGAATTCTAGATGTCATCTTCTTCCAATAGAAGGCTGTTTCATCTATATTTAGAATTTGTTGTTTAGTGTGGCCAACTTCATCCATCATCTTAGCTGAATCGTCTGGATAACTTGTAGCAGCTTCTACATTAATGCTTGCTGCTTCACTTTGGACTTTTATGTTATAGTGATGGCTTCCTTCCTTTTTTTCTGAGCATGAGTATATTTTATTTTATTTTTATTTATTTATTTTTCCCCTTCAACTTTTATTTAAGTTCTGGGGTACATGTGCAGGATATGCAGGTTTGTTACATAGGTAAATGGTTTGCTGCACAGATCAACCCATCACCTAGGTACTAAGCCCAGCATCCATTAGCTCTTCTTCCTCCCCTTAACTCCACTCCCGACAGGCCCCAGTGTATGTTTACTCCTATGTATCCATGTGTCCTCATAGTTCAGCTCCCACTCATAAGTGAGAACATGTGGTGTTTGGTTTTCTGTTCCTGCATTAGTTGGCTGAGGATAATGGCTTCTAGTTTCTTCCGTGTCTCTGAAAAGGAAATCTCATTCCTTTTTATGGCTGTATGGTATTCTGATGCCTTCCTTTCTTCAACCTCATGAACCAACCTTTGCTAACTTCAAACTTTTCTTCTGCAACTTCCTCACCTCTTTTAACTTTGAAAGAAGTATTAGGGTCTTGCTCTGGATTCGTTAGGGTCTTGCTCTGGATTAGGTTTTGTCTTAAAGTAATGTTGTGGCTGATTTGATCATTTATCCAGATCACTAACACTTTCTCCATGTCTGTAACAAAGCTATTTCACTTTCTTATCATTTGTGTGTTCACTGGAGTAGCATTTAAATTTGCTTCAATAACTTTTCTTTTGCATTCACAACTTGGCTAACTCTTTGGTGCAAGAGGCCAATTTTCAGCCTATCTGGGCTTTCAACATGCCTTCCTGGCTAAGCTTAATCATTTCTAGCTTTTGATTTAAAGTGAGAGGCATTCAACTCTTTCTTTTACTTGAATACTTAGAGGTTGTTGTAGGGTTATTAATTGGCCTAATTTCAGTATTTTTGTGTCTCAAAGAATAGGAAGGTCCAAAGAGTGAGAGCAAGATGAGGAAAGAGCCTGTTGGTGGAGCAATCAGAACACACAAAACATTTATCAATTGTTTGCTCTCTTACGTGGGCATGGTTCATGGCACCCTCAAGCAATTACAACGGTAACATCAGAGATCACTGATCACAGATCACATAACAGATATAATCATCATGAAAACACTTAAAATATTATGAGAATTGCCAGAATGTAATACAGAGGCATGAAGTGAGCACATGCTGTTTAAAAAAATGGCACCAATAACTTGCTCGATGCAGGCTTGCTACAAACCTTCAATCTGTAAAATATGCAATATCTGTGGAGCACAATAAAATGAGGTATGGCTGTAAAAACAGGGAGAGATGCCAACCCCCGGCTTTCTCCAAAGACTGATGACTTCTCCAAGTTTGCCTTTTTATCACTCTGGGCATTTATTCCAAACTAATCTCATCTCATCTCTAAATTTTGCCTTCTTTCCTCCATTTCCATTTTTGGAGCACCCATAGAACCTCCCCATGTGAGATTAAGTTAGATCAGCACTGAACCAGGATACTTGGCATGAGATAGAAAACCACTGTCCCCAAACCAGTGTTTTCCTCTTCTGTTACCATGTTAAATATATCACAAGTCTGCCTAAACCTGTGTTGTCATAAACTCTTTTTTCCCTGAGTCACTACAGATAACTGACTATATATTTTTGAAATATTCCTCAAATCTGTCCTATGTCTACTTTTCAGTTGAGACTTTTATTCCTCTCTCTTCAAAAATGAAATTATTTTCTGACTATCTCCTTTTTCATTCTGTTTAGTCTTCCAATGAATCCTGTAATCCAAACATTTTGCCAGAGTTTCATTAAAAATGTTTATCTGTTGAAAAACGTCTGCTAATTTCCTGTTACATCTCTTAAAGTCTAAGCCGCTCAGTCAATATTCTATAGTTTCTGCATTTTGACTTTCACCTAATTTTCTGATTGCATTTTTTTCTTCATTCCAGTTCAGGAACCACACTCTCTCCAGCCACACCTCTCAGTGCTACTCCTAAAACACTTTTGTACTTTATATATGTTCTGTTGATTAGAAAGGCCTTCTTCTCATTCCTGTCCATCAAAATCCTTTACATTAACAACTTTTCTAATAGGTTAAGTGGAAATCTTTCCTTTTCTTTTCTCATTTACCATGGTGCATTTTATCTCAAATATAGTCTTATTTCTCTTTATTTCTTTACAACAAACATTTTTTAAAATGTTTACTATACTCACCATCTCCAATTTCTTTCCACACATTTCCTTTCAAACCCACTGAAATTAGCTTCCATTTCCTGTACTCCACCAGAACACCTCATATTGGGATCAATAAAGACCCCCATGTTGCTATCCCTAATGGTCATTCTCAGTCATTTTATTCAGTGAAAATATTGCACTTGCCCTTCTTTTTTGTTGTTGCTGTTCTTTTCTTTTCTTTTCTTTTCTTTTTTTTTTTTTTTTTTTTTTTTTGAGACCGAGTCGCGCTCTGTCACCCAGGCTGGAGTGCAGTGGCACGATCTCAGCTCACTGCAACCTCTGCCTTCTGGGTTCAAGAGATTCTCCTGCCTCAGCCTCCCGAGTAGCTGGGACTACAGGCATGAACCACCATGCCCAGCTAATTTTTGTAGTTTTAGTAGAGATGGGGTTTCACCATATTGGTTATCCTGGTTTCGAACTCCTGACCTCATGATACACTCGCCTTGGCTTCCCAAAGTGCTGGGATTACAGGCATGAGCCACGATGCCTGACCTTCTTCTTCTTTTTTTTTTTTTTTTTTTTGAGACAGAGTTTTCACTCTTTTTGCCCAGGCTGGAGTGCAATGGTGTGGTCTCATCTGACTGCAATCCCTGCCTGCCGAGTTCAAGCGATTCTCCTGCCTCAGTCTCCTGAGTAGCTGGGATTACAGGCGCTGGCCACCTTGCCTGGCTAATTTTTGTATTTTTAGTAGAGAGGTGGTTTCTCCATGTTGGCTAGGCTGGTCTTGAACTACTGACCTCAGGTGATCCACCTGCCTCGGCCTCCCAAAGTGGTGGGATTACAGCCATGAGCCACCGTGCCTGGCCTGCACTTGCCCTTCTTGAAACATTTGTCTATTTGTCATCCGAAATACTACTACATCTAGGTTTCTCCCTTGTCAGCCACTCCTTCTCAGCTTCCTTTGCTGCTTACTGAGTATCTCCTAATGTGTAAACTTTGAGCTATCCCAGGGTTCATTCTTTAGACCTTTGTTCTTTTCCACCCACTCCATGAATGAGTTCATCCAGTCTAATGGCTTTAAATACTAACTTCACTCTAAGGACTTTCTAAATCTGAGACCTCCAGCATGAATTCCAGGCTCTTCATTTAACTATCTACTTGCCATCTCCATTTATTTGTCTAATATGCATCTCAAATTTAACATATCCACACACAAAATCCTTATTCCCAGCCCCAACTGTGACCTAGACTTCTTGTCCTACATTTTTTCTTATCTCAGCAAGAAGCAATACCATTCTTCTAATTGCTCAGACCATCCATTTAATGGGGTCATCTTTGATGTCTTTCCTGTGCCAGACCCATCAGCAACTTCTAAATGCTTTGCCTTCCTACTATTCAGAGTCTAATCACTTCTCTCCACATTGCTATTGCTATTGTCTAAATTCTGAATGATAGCAAAAGCTTCTGAACTAATTTCTGTGCTTCAGTACCAAACCTTCACCATCTTTGCCCATTTCCATTTCTCCTCAATAGGAAACGCTAGCTTGCATAAGGCTGGGAGATTTATCTATTTGGTTCTCTAATGTATTCCCAGTGTCTAGAGCAGCATCATGCATATGAAGGGCATTCAAAAGGTATCTGTTAAATGAACTCTTTTCCATTGTTTATAATTCTTAACTCTCAAACCAGCTAATCAAAATATAATACATATGTAACCTATTTTTTAGCAAAGCATAGAAAGCATGTTCTATTTTAATTGAGTGATGAGGGCAACAGGGGTGATGAAACCGAGGTTAGAATATTTTGAGAACCATTATGCGATTGTAAATTTCCTTAAACAACTCTACGATTTACAGAGGAAATGAAGTCATTGTAATCTCTTAGTCATCGGTTAAGGAAAAAAAAAACAAGTAGAAGTGATACAATGCAAAAAGTCATCTTGACAGGATAGAAAAAAAAACATATTTTCCTGCCTTGAAAAAGGTTCAAATTTCTTCTTAAGTTGTGCCCTCTAAAGCAAACTTTGGCTCTCAAGTATATTTATTCAATCAAGATTGTTATTACACTGCAGTGCTTAGGTGTAGTGGCTTCCTGTGGCTTTACCATTTTAAGCAACTGATGACATTTACCATACAGATTACACATGGATTACAATTCTGGAATGTACATTGTTGAGGATTTCTTTTGATATCACAGTTTAAGGGAAAGAGTTAGACTTTAATATTTTATAACTCACAGCAGGTTACATATTCAAGCTAAACTTGTTTTAGTAGTAATTCTTCAAGCTACCAAAGGCTGTGGCTACCAGAGAAAAAGCAAAGGTTAGTTTGCTACTGTGGCTCCCAGCAGAGTCTATATCACATAAGAAGCCTTATAAAGGAATCTGCTATTTTTTTCCTATAATATTTGGCTAACTACTAATTTTACTATGTGGTATCATGTTTGATAATACATTTCTAATATCTATCTGCAAATTTAGGTTTGCATAAGGTCATGCTGTAAATTTTAATCTACATATATATTCTTGGTTCCTAAGAATGATATTTCTGCAACAGTGATTATATATTGTATCATGTGACAAAATACAGATGAATTTAATAAGCTAAATTCTGTTTTCTCTTGTGACTGTTTTCTTGAAAACTATGTTATTTATGTGTTGGTACTAATTTAATTAAATTAACATTCAGAAATTACACAGTCAACTTGGCAGCACTTAAATTAATGCTGCTGTTCATTCGGCATTGTTAATGTGACTTTAAATATTGACAATGTCACCATTATTTAGTATTTACTTAATTTTTCTGTTATGCAGCACACTTAGAATGGTTAATTTTTTTAATTTAGACAATTCTTATTATAGACCTATAGACTATAACCTATCAGAAAACCTATTAAAACACAAATACAGTTAACCTCAAAGTGTGTCTACAATTGGATTAAATACAGACTCCTTGATGGCAATCGCTGTTTTCACTGTCTAGGGTGGTTCTGTTCCTCTTACCTTCTTTGAAAATTGTGGAGACATAAGGAAGTAAGCTCATCAATGATGTTGTTGGAAAGGAGGAAAACAGCATAGTCCCTTTGTTACCATCCGAATGTCTGGACATATTTAGAGCTTTCCTAATAAAAGTTGGGTATATTCTTGTAACAGACTATTAAGACAAACTATTTGTTTTCCTTAATTTGAAACAATTCTTTCTTGCTTCTTCTATTTACTTGAGAAAATACTCTCAGTTAAACATCTTTAATGAGGATCCTTAGCCACTTCCTAATGCTATAATAAATATTCAAACATACAGATTGTCCAGTGTTCTAAGGGGCATAAAACTCAGGTATATATGGGAAAGTGAGTAGAGTAGTAGATGTAAGCCCAGTAAGAGAAAGTCATACAAGTAAAGGGAACACTTCAGAATGACTCAAACCAATGGAAAAGTTGGAAATATTGGCCTTTTATCTATACTTTGAAGAACCTCTTTGTTTCTAGAAGTTACTTTTGCCTTTCTCTTGAGCCATAATCTCCTGCCTTTAAGCTGCCAATACTTATAAATCTGAAAGTTTGCTGCTCAGAGGAAGAATGCACTAATCTCTTCTGGCACTCATGTACCACCTAGAGTGCCTTGGTAGTAACCTGGAGGCCCTATGCCACAGAAATGGGAAACTTCTTTTCATTACTTGAAAAGAGATGACATAAGCAGGCTATTTATCTGATATGAGGTGAGCAAGCAGTCAAAATATAAATAGAGATATCACAGAACATCATGGGATAAGAGCTTGTTCTGGATTAATCGAAAAGACACAGACTAATAGGCATCTCTGACACCCATATTTTCTCTTCGGAAATATTAATATCAAGCCATCATTGGATTATTTATAAACTACAATATGTAATTTAAATATGTGTAAGATAAATACAATTTTTCTCAAATATGATTGTATGAAAAACATTGCTATTTTCAAATATTTTAAATGGTATCTTAACCATAGTTTTTCTCACAAAAGGGAACAGTGAATGATTTTCATATAGAAAAAACATCCTTACAAGCAAATACACTAAAAGGTAGTACAAAATGCCTGTACAAAAAGGAATCAAATTAAAGAACATGTAATATGCTGAAATGTATCATTGAAGCTCGTATCTAAGAGTGACGTACAGTTTAAGAGCTTAAAGTATTTTGTAGCTGTTTGAAAACAGATCCTTCCTGGTAGCAAGTAAGGCTAATGTTTGATTTCCTCCCATTAAACTTTACAAAATATTTTCTGAAATGCCCTGCATACGAAGGCATGGAATTGCCTGGCACAGAAGTGGGAGGCAGGACATTTTAATCTATAAAATGGGGATAAAATGCCAATATCACATTTCTTACATAATTCTTACAAAAGGTAAAATACATCATGGATATAAAGTGCTTAGCATGGTGCTTGGTATATGAGATGTGCTCAATAATTGTTAGCTCCAGTTATAATATTACTGTTATGACTAGGACATGCACAACATGCTAAAAGGGTTCAGAGGCAGGAGTGACAAACACAGAGAAGACTTCAGAAGAGATGACTTTTGAGCCTTACCTAGCATATGAATATACAGTTGTCACAAAAGGATGGAAAGGAGCTAAAGCTAAAAGAATTACAATTACCGATAAGGTTGCAATTGTTCGCTGAATTTGAAACCACTTATCTTTTCTCTGCACAGTACTAAAAGTAACTAAGTGGCAGATGGGGTACTCAGCAAATCTCAAGATTATCTCAGTATTTAAGGGCAAATCACTTAAAATATCTGTTACTGAAATGGAGGAATTTCCTTCCTCTCTTGCCAAGGTATGATGAGGAAGAGCTGCTTTTAGAGCAAGTTTCTTCCAAAATTAAAAATGGCTCCCATGAGAATTTTCACTGCCAATGTGAGGCTGTATAAGTCATTTCTGTTTCACTGAAGAGCTACTAGCACTCAGAATTAATTCAACTGAAATCAGAGAGAGCAGAAAAGCTGCTGGAAGTGTTCCTGTTGCAGCAGCAAATTAGAAGTATTGTGTGATTTTTTATTTTTATTTTTATTTTTGCCTGCTGTCTCTGACCCAACAAAAGTAGCACATGGACAATGCCACAGATACCAGCTGACCTAGCTTGTGCAAATGTTATAAAAATGTAAACCAACTTTGAAATATTATATATAAATCAGGAGACACATACCGGATGCAGTTACAGTAATTAATTCAGTTGTTCATGTAGAAATTAAACCTGCAGTGCAAGCAGGGCTGTTTTCATGAAGGCTATGGTTAATAGGCAATCTATGCTGGGTCTTCCTGTCAGTCACAACGGGTGACTCAAACAAGTGAATCAAATGTTAAACTGACTTTCCAAAAATAATACAGGAAGGAGTAACACTTGCATCTTAGCCTCCAGCCAGTCTGCTTATGGTATCAATAATTAATAAAGCTTTTAGTTACGTGTTAGGTTTTTAATGCCTATTGCAGTAACAAGGGAGTTCATTCTTGTTCAAAACTCTTTAAGGTTTTTGTTCTTCACAGAAATTACTACTTGCCACACCAATATGGAATCATACAAAATACTAGAAAAAATGTGAAAATAGTATAAGTAAAAACAGAGAGGAAATAAGAGATTTGGCACATTTATGGAGGCTGGCAGTGGATATTTAAGAATATCGAGATTAGGAGTTCTAAGGGTTTAATTGCTATCTCCTTTTTCCAAAAGTGCAGGAGTCATGAAAGCCTGGCTACCTAGACCCCTTTGGAGCCTGCCTTTGTCAACCCAGAAATAGGTATCAAGTATAGCTGTAGATGAGAATCCACCAGCTGTTGGGACCTATAATTAGTATGATTTCTGTAATCCTTGTGCAGATGAGGTTACCCCATGTCCCTGAGTATTCACCAAGCCATAAACTTGCCCTAATCTGTACTCTGTTTTTCCAGTGAGATGCAGCTTTTGTCTTGTTTCCTAGTTTACATTCCAGTTTCCCAGGTGAGACTGACTGATTTATTTGTCCAATTCCAGCATCATTGGCTAGGACCCTGACCACCTGCTAGGCCTAGTCAGCCCTTTTCTCCTAAGAGGCTGGTCTCTGTCCTTGTTCCTTCAGTCCGTGGTGGAAATCTTACTCTCAAAAAGCTCTTGATCCAATGACAGACTTGCATGGTGGTTCCCACTGCTTTGTCTCATAACTAGACCAGCCAGATGTCCTTTGGATATACATCAGCTCAGACTAAGCAAGAATTCCCTGTGTTCTTTCAAATACAGAATGCTGACTGCTCCCTTTGTGAGTGATCCCTGCAGTTGGATTTGTTAACCAGCCCCAGTCTAGGTTGTTGGTGGCCAGCCCAGATCTCCTTCAGAGCCCAGAAAAACTCATCCCAAAGCGGCTCTGAGTTGTTGCTGTGGAAGCTCCCAGAAGCTTCTTTCTCTATTGTCTTTGGTTTAATGAAAGTCTTGCCTGAGAGGTTACTCACCACCCCTCTGACAGCCAGCAGCCAATTACATGGAAAAGAAAAACAAAACAAAACAAAACAAAAACAGCAACCTGATAGGCCTAACTCTGTGGTGCAATTTGTATTTCAGGGTTACCCTGTAGGACAGACTAAATCTCTTCTCCCCCAGAGACAATCTACTTGATTAGCCATTTTCCCCAGCAGATCCCTGTGTCTCTTGCTTCCCTTCTGAGCACACTCCCATAATAAATCACTTCCACAAGAGGCCCCACTTTAGGCTCTGCTTCTAAAGAAGCTCATTGACAAAAACTTTCTTTTCTCCTTGGCCCACTGCTGAGATTCCAGACTTGAAGCCAAATCATGGGTTAACAACCTCTCATGTCATAGGCTAGGCTATAAAATCACATCAGTGGCAATACCATCTGCCAAGTCAACCACACCCGTATTCATCCTCTCTTCTTTCTAATCCCCACAGCCAGTCACTAAGTGCCACCTCTTCTTTACTGCATGCCCCCAGCAAACTTTACATGAAAAAAGATTTGTTCCACAAATCTGGAAGTGAAATAGAGCGCTCCCAAAATGTACCGGAGTCCCAAAACTCAGTATATGTTACCATGGGTATCACCAGATCTGATTTAACGAGCTGAGTTCCCAGAAAAGGTGAGTATTTGCACTCCCGTATTCCTCAGCTTGTTGAGAGCTAGATTTCTTTTTGAATAGAGCAGTTCTTTAAACACTTTAGGTCACAAAATATTATAAGGAGTTTTGTACAAAATAGTCATTAAGCCACCTAGATGGGAAGGATGGCCTTATCATCTACCTGGAGCATAGTAGAAAAATCAAAACAAAATAGTTGGTTTTTATTTTCTTATTTCATGTAATCTGTCTTATGCTCCTTAAATATGCCTTTGAGACAAATATATTTTGAGTAGAATGTACAATCAGCAAGTTTTCCATTATTTACAAATTGCTAAGTATATCCTGTCAAAATATTCACTAAAAATACTGCACATTCTCTCAATCATGCTAAGAAAAACACAATCAATCAATGAAGAGTTTGCCTACTGAATATCACACCCTTCTAAATAAAGTTTTAAGGAAATCATATGAGATACTTTGTTCCACTTTTCCTATTTGCTAAAAATTAGCTTATCAGAGACCCGTAGTCTTTTAAAAAGCTTCATTAGCTTGTGTTTTGATTAATAATTAGAAATATATATTATATATATATAATATATATTTTGGGGAAGGAGTTTTGCTCTTGTTGCCCAGGCTGTAGTGCAATGACATGATCTTGGCTCACCGCAACCTCCACCTTCCGGGTTCAAGCAACTCTCCTGCCTCAGCCTCCCAAGTAGTTGGGATTACAGGCATGCGCCACACACCTGGCTAATTTTATATTTTTAGTAGAGACGGGGTTTCTTCATGTTGGTCAGGCTGGTCTCGAACTCCCAACCACAGGTGATCTGTCTGCCTCAGCCTCCCAAAGTGCTGGGACTACAGGAATGAGCCAGAGTGCCTGGCCTATAATTAGAAATATTTATCAGTCATTGGAAAAATTTAACAGATGCCTGACTAAGCACAGGTATAGGCTGTTCTTAACCTCTTCTTTTCTCCTTTATATGTTTCACTTAACCCCATGTTCTCTTCCATCCAAAATGTCATCTCTACACCATAACTTTTCACTATTTTTATTGAAAATAATCTTAGCTTAATTTAAATTATTAAATTATTTATAAATTGCCATCCCTAAGCAAGTTTGTAAGGTGAGTGGCACAGCACAGCATATACAATTTATAGACCTGACTTGTATGTCAGCTTTGTCTTTTCCTTCCTATGTGTCATTTAGTCTGCTTCTTAGTCTCTCTTACAAGATTGCTTTGATCATCTGTAAAATGAGAATGTGAGAACAGTGAGCCTGAGGATACCTTTCAGCTCTAACATCCTGTAATGCTACAATTTCTTCTCTGGGTGCTGGTTCTTGCCATTTAATATCCAACTTTTCTTATAGCAATTACTTACTATTGGGCACTGCCCCTGGCTAAAAATCTACTCCGTTGATTTTTTTTTATCCTCCAATTCCTCTTTTCCATCCTAAGTCTGCGGAATCCATTTCCTTCAGGGTTCTGCTCTCTGCTAAGAAAAATCAGCTTAGAAAGAGGCTTGGCCATTCAACAAAGAACTAGGGTCCTGTCTTGAATGTCATTAATTAGCTTTGCAAACACGTCAAGTGGTGTACATTTCCTGCTTCTTGTGCATGAAATGGAAGTAGTAATACTATTCTGCCAGCTTTTAATGTAGGTGTTAGGACAGTGAGAGCAAAGAGTAATTACGAAGTATTAAGTGTCATGAAAATGCAGTATATTGTGACAAATAAACGCATTAGCATGGTCTTCCATGTAATCTGTCCTAAGTAACTCATGTTCTTTTTAACAAAAAAAATTACTTTATTATGTTTATTTTATTTTGGAGATAAAGTCTTGCTCTTTTGCCTAGGCTGGATTCAAACTCTTGGGCTCAAGGAATCCTCCTGCTTTACAAAGCTGCTGAGTAGCTGGGACTACAGCCATGCCCACTGTGCCTGGCTTCATGTTCTTTTTAAAAAGGTCATCAATAGACAAATTCCTTAATCAAAAACAATGACTCTTTAGGTCTGCCAGTCCTGTGGGGAAGATGTTTAGGCTAAGAGAGGAGTTTTATGGCCCATCTCTAGTTGCATTTAAATGTACAGATATTTGGGTAAACACAAATGGGCTTTGCTTGGATTTATGTCTTTTTGGATAAAACTGCTCTAGCTATACCTAACAATGTTGTGAAAACTACTCAATATGTAAGACCAGTGAATCAGGTGGACAGATCTTTGTATTTTGAATCCAGAGTCTGGGATAAAAAGGAAGGGGATTTAGCTTTAATCCTATATGATTATGTTTAACAATGAATAATGATTCTGAGGAATGGGCTATTGTGAATTAAAAATAATACCACCTTAAGATGACATAATGAAGCCTTTGATACCTCTGAAAAACTAAGACACAAAGAACCTAATGGATCCACCATAGCCACAAAATCAGATTTTCCCTTTCCCAAATCATTATGGGGTATAGCAATGGAAGCACATTTATGCAAATATTGAGGCATTATTCAAGAGTCTTCACGTTTAACATTTAACATCCTAGTGCCTCAGTTTCCTTATTTGCAGAATTATGATAACCTCAACCACTTGGCTGTTTCAAAGATTGAATAACAAATTTATATTAAAATAGCTTACATAAACTTGACACAAATTCATGCAATAGTTTCTGAATTGCCAAGGCACCAAATATCAAATGCATATTTAGTACTAGAACTTCTTTTCGTTCTCTGAATTTTGTGCAATATATCCTTTCTCTGCTGTCTTTCAAACATTCAGATATGGTGTACAATTTTGGCATTCAAGGATCACGGTCTTATATGTTTTAAATATACCTCCTTCTTTATCTCCCTCATATTCAATGGTTGGGTCATCTTAATGTACCCAAGTTTTATATGTTGTATGTTTTAGAGAGGACATATTATAATGGCCTTTCTCTAGTACTAGATATTAGAACCCATGAAAATATGATTAATGCCTACTGGCTTTTTTACATAGCAAACTTCCCATTTTCATTAGTAGGGCAAGTTATCTCTGGTTAAAATAAGGGGCTGTGTAACAAGGCAGAATAACCTTTGGGGAAAAAAATGAATTAAGCTTTTCTTGATATTCTATCATTTGTACTGCGATCGTGTAAGTGGTTTTATTTCTCTGGGCTCCATTTTCTTTCATTGTAAGACAGAGATGGTAATGCTTTCTTGATTATTTCACAAAATCATTAAATAGTTGCTTATTTCACAAAATTATTAAATAGCTGTAAATAACTTTAGTTAATGTATAAAGTTATACAAATATAATAATTTATAAACTGAGAGGTAGTGATATAGATAATATTGCTATGTTTGGTTTCACTAAACTTTTGTCATCTAATATTAACTCTATGATTTATGTAATAGTTGAGGGTCCCCTGAGCTATTATTTACATGACACTTTTATATGAACTCGATTTTATAACTAAAATTAACTTATTTGTAAAAGAAACTTTATATCACTTTTATAAATGGAAAACACATATAACTTTGAAAAATAAAAGATAATTTTAAAAATGAATTCCATGAAAAAGATGCCATTAAATTCTAGCTAAATACTGCTGCCTGTGATGCCTCTTATCTACTCTCTTTGATAAAATCAGAAATGAAGAGATGTTATAAAGGCCCTAAAAATTGTACTAGCTTCACACTAAAGCTTTCTACTGGATGTAAATCAGAAGTATTGAAATATATTTTAAAAGAGAACAACTTTCTCACTATGTCATTCTCTGCTATTTCTTTAATTACTTAAAATTATCTTGCCTACCATCTGTTAGACATGTCTGCCATTTAGAGGAAAATTGGTACAGCAGGAAGTGTAATGGGCTGGAAATCTACGGTCTCACAGATCTCACAGACCTTGGTATGTCACTAATGTCTAAGAACCTTAGTTTCTTAATTTCGAGTAGGGATATTGGGGTATACTGTTTCTAAAGTCCCTCCTCCCTGAAATACTCTGCAATATATTTCATTTATATATGCAGAATAGATGCATCTAATTTAGTAAATAACTGAGAATATCTAGATTCTCCTGTCTGGAGAAACTGTCTTCCTCATCACAATGTTCTGTCTTATAAATAAGGTCATTCTGAACTCCTATTGATGTCGCCAATTCAGGAGATGGCCAGGCTTATGGGGAAATCAGGAATTTACTGTAATAGGAGATTATATGCAATGAAGTATGTGAAATTATCAGCCATCCATGAATATCAGGCTTCCCTGACCTCCTCTGCTAAAGTGCTGCAGAAATGTCTTGATTGACTGCTTTTACAAAGGAAAAGAAGAAAAGGATAGATTACTGTACTCAACTAACAAGCTTTTTGCAAGCACACCAGAATAAATACAACATTGGATAAATTTAGGAGACCTTCAGTCTTGTAATTGATGGGTTCTCAGTGATTTAATGATGACTTGAAACTCAAGCCTTGATAATGTCCTCCACTGTGTCAAGCAGGTCATTTAAGTTTGTGGGTGACACTGACCTATGCTTCTCATTGCATATTTTAGACTTTACCTTTCTTGAGACAACCATTGCACGTGTGCGTACACAGATACATATTTTATATTAGCATAAGGTAGTCAAAGATTATCTGAAATTCTTTTCATTTATGGTGACTTACAGCTTTTCATAATGTCTGATTTTATAAAATATGTGTTCTTATAAAGCTCAAGAGTATATATTCTTCCAATTTTTTCATTGCTTATCATAAAAAGTAGTGAATATGCATCAAAACCTTTACATTTAAGACCAAGGGTTAGACTCACTTAGGAGACTGATCACTAACTAAACTGGGGCAATGTTCCCTGAGTTATTTCCTGGATCTGTCACATTGCTAGCCATCCATCCCCATTCCAAGACTCTTTATCTCCTCTCACGCCAATGCCTACTAATATCTAGCTTACCTCTCCTTTGGAATTGTGACTCCTATCTTTGGAACCTTGGATCTGTTAATGAATGTCACCCCTATTTACATTTACTAGTCCAACTCAGTAGTTATTCTGGATTTTCCCCCAGATCTCTACTCATCTATTATCATTTTCAGATCAAAGACACACCCCTATGTCTAAGGGGTCAGCATAATTGACCACCTGCTTTAGGCTCCCAGCTGCTCATTCTGTCTCCTAACTCCAGTCTGGTATAGTCTGGAGTCTCCTAACTCCAGTCTGGTATAGACTATCCCCTGGTATAGTCTGTAACTATATATTACCCCAAAGGAAAAAAAATCTGTAAAAGAAAACAAAAATAATAAGAAGAATATAGGTTGCTTCCCTGAAATTAAAACTGATCATATTTTTAATCAAAGGGAGTTATTAGAGTAAGTAATCAATATGAATGTAAACTAGCTATGGTTTCTTTCGTGGAGGATAAATTAAATTGAAAATCTCAAAGACAAACATCAACAACAGCTTAAATAAACAGAATGTATTGGGCTGAAATGTCACTCCATTTCTATTTCAGCCTTCTGTGGGAGTGCTTCTGCCAATATGTGGTTTGAGCTTTGCAAGGCAAACATGGGCTAAGTCATTTATTGTCTTCTAAGCCATCAACTGGTAATCAGTATAACTTATCATCACAGAGTTGGTTAAACCTGATTATTGTCTACCCTCACAAATACCCTCAGACCAGGATTGTTCATACATGCATTTCAAATATATGTACCAAATAAAGGTGAATGCAAGGTGCCAAAGCATCTTTGGTGTAGGATATCTCTGCCCTCTCTCTCAAACTTTCTGTATCTAGAAGTCTGGAAACTCTGAACAATCAGCTCGGACATCAATAGTTCTTTCCTATTTAGTTTATATAATACCTAGAAGCACTTAACATAGCACTTGGCACAATATAGTTTTTGTAATGGCAGATATAATTACTTTGGGGCTTTCCTTACCTACCTGATTCTGAGCTTCTCATCTCTCAGGTTGCAAGTTGTTCATAAGTCATAAATAGGATAGCCCAGGTGCCCATAGTGTTCCTCATCAGAGGCAGGAACAGGACCCTTAAAGACAAGGCAAGGACAGAAACTCTCTGTTGCCCACCTTGAGTTGGCCCGTGCACTGGGTTTATATCAGCAAAACCAATTTCTTGGTTCTCTCTTCACTAGCATCTATATGACTCACTTTTTTTTTTTTTCTTTTTACATTAGCTTTGTTCAACCCCTGTGAGTAATTAAGCTAAAGCCAAAAAAGGTGCAGCTAGAACTGCCATTCACCAGCTGTGGGACCATGAGCAAGATATTTAACCCATCTCTGACTCTCATCACCTTAGAAGTCTGTCACTAACTCATTATATTATTATGAGTAAACCATTTAACTCACCCTGTTTCCTCATATCTAAAATGAAGTTGATGGACTTGACATTGATAATCTTTAAAATTCCTCTAGATCTAACCTTTTCATTTATTGCCAGATGTTTATTTTTAAAAAGCATACCTGTGAGAAAAGTTTGTCAACCAAATATACGGTATTTTTCCCCTTATGACATCAGAAGTTTAATAAAAAGAATCTATAGTACATGTGTTATTCTACTTTAGATTTTGTGGCTTTTATCTATATTTAATCTTCAAGACATTTTATTTGCTTCCAAAACAAGTGAAAACAAGATTTGTAAGTAAACAACATTCACTTTGTGTTGAAGCAACACTTAATTTCTGTGCTCATCAACTTACAAATTGCCTATGACAATCAAAATACTTTCCATATTGGCATTTGACACAGAGCTTGAAATAGTATATTGAAGTAGTGTAAACAACAAATTTAGAACAGCAAGCTCTAAAAAAAAACTCAAACAGAGCTTGTTTTTCAAGGAAAGGAAAGAACATACTGAATAATTTTAGTTATTATTGCTTCATGATAAAACAGCCTAAAACCTAAGTGTCTTAAAACAATGATGATTTTAACATTCTCTGGATTGACAATGCTTTTGCTGGTCTCATCTGAAGTCACTCATATGGCTGCATTCATGTGACAATTCCACTGGGAAAAGCTTTGTTCACATTTGACAATTTGTGCTGGCTGTGCACTGTCACCTCCACATGCTCTTTCCCCTCCACTGTAATTCCACCTTGAAATCCAAGGTTCCAAGAAGGCAAGACCAGAAGCTGCCAGGCCTCTGAAGGCCTAGGTGGAATTTACAGTCAGAAGACCATCCCAGACATGCAAAGGTGAAGAAATAGACTCCACCTCTTAATGGCAGGAGAAGGAAACTCATATTGCAAAAGAGCACAGAGTGATTTGTTTTAACAAGCTGCCATGCCAATATACTGTTTCCATAAAGACATTTTAGGAAAAACTCTTTTATCCTCATGGGTTTAACATCCCTGATTTTATTTTTTATTTTTATTATTTTTTTATATATAGGATAGGTATTTTATTTCACATAAAGGGAAATGTAAGGCAACAAGAAGACATAAAGCACAAAGATGTTTCTTATACATTGGTAAAAGAAACAATATGTCCACAGGATGAAAGCCAAAGTTCTTAAAGTAAAAGCAGCCCACATGATCTGCAGCCTCCTCCCTTTCATCACTGACCTCTTTTCCTACTACTCTTCTCCTTGTTCAGTTGGGTTGTGCCACACCGGCTCAAATAAAAGTGAAAACTTAAATAAAATATTCTATTTCTGGTAGATCATTTCACTGATGAACACTAACACACTTCTCAAGAGAGTCCGTCTAATTTTCCAGAAATTTTTAAGATGAAAATCACCTATTTTAAATTAATGATGATAATTTAACTTTGATAACAAAACCAGATAAAGTACAAAATTAAAAAAAAAAACAACCTCATGGGCTAATTTCATTTATGAACTATACTTAAAAATATGAAAAAATAGATTAGCTAACCAAATCAACAGTATATTCTTAAAATGTCATCATAATGATGCATGATTTATCCCAGAAATGCAAAGGTGACTCAACCTTCAATTATGTATAAATATAAATATTTACATTTATGAGTCAAAGGATGGAAGTCACATGATCATCTCATTTATGCTGGAGAAAAATGATTTTATGAAGTTAAAAATATTAATGATGGAAAAGAAAATTAGAAAATTGGATTAGAATTAATCTTCCATAACCCTATAAAAATACCGTAAAAATCTAAGTAAATATCATATTCAATGAATAAACTTTAGAATTTATTAAGATTAAGAATAGCATCAGGATTGTCTTCTATCACTTCTACTGTTTAGCACAGAACTGAAGTTCCTAGGTAATGCTGTAAGTCAAGAAAAACAAATGCTTCATATAGGTTTGAAATTAAGGGATAAAATAACAAATATTTGTTAATTAATGATTATGATTTTTATATAGACAATTCAGGATAGCCATCTAATCTTTAGAGCTAAAAATAGGAGTTTGTTTACCATAATATAATTTTATATGAGCAATTTTCAACCAGCAAATGTAAGGTATCATTTATGATACAAAGAGAAACTACAACAAAGCTTTTTAAAAATTCTAACCTAATAAAGGCTATGACTAACATATACGGAATTTTAAAACTCTATTAGAACACATAAAAGTACTCCCCAAATTTAGAGGAATTCTGTGTTCACAGTTGAAGTGACTTAACACTGTTTTCCTAAATTCACTTATCACTTACTGCAATTCACATCTAAACCTCAGGGTGTTTTAAAAGACTTCACAAACACTAACTTTTTTTTTCAGTTACAGATCATCAGTTAGTAAAACAATTTTGAGATATAAGAGCAAAAATAGAGACTGATTCTGTCAGATACTAAGATATATTTAAAAAGCATGGTAATTAAGATAGCATTGTACTTCTGCAACATATAATCTATATATATATATATTTTATTATACTTTAAGTTCTAGGGTACATGTGCATAACGTGCAGGTTTGTTACATATGTATACTTGTGCCATGTTGGTGTGCTGCACCCATCAACTCGTCAGCACCCATCAACTCGTCATTTACATCAGGTATAACTCCCAATGCAATCCCTCCCCCATCCCCCCTCCCCGTGATAGGCCCTGGTGTGTGATGTTCCCCTCCCCGAGTCCAAGTGATCTCATTGTTCAGTTCCCACCTATGAGTGAGAACATGCGGTGTTTGGTTTTCTGTTCTTGCCATAGTTTGCTGAGAATGATGGTTTCCAGCTGCATCCATGTCCCTACAAAGGACACAAACTCATCCTTTTTGATGGCTGCATAGTATTCCATGGTGTATAAGTGCCACATTTTCTTAATCCAGTCTGTCACTGATGGACATTTGGGTTGATTCCAAGTCTTTGCTATTGTGAATAGTGCTGCAATAAACATACGTGTGCATGTGTCTTTATAGCAGCATGATTTATAATCCTTTGGGTATATACCCAGTAATGGGATGGCTGGGTCATATGGTACTTCTAGTTCTAGATCCTTGAGGAATCGCCAGACTGTTTTCCATAATGGTTGAACTAGTTGACAATCCCACCAACAGTCTAAAAGTGTTCCTATTTCTCCACATCCTCTCTAGCACCTGTTGTTTCCTGACTTTTTAATGATTGCCATTCTAACTGGTGTGAGATGGTATCTCATTGTGGTTTTGACTTGCATTTCTCTGATGGCCAGTGATGGTGAGCATTTTTTCATGTGTCTGTTGGCTGTATGAATGTCCTCTTTTGAGAAATGTCTATTCATATCCTTTGCCCACTTTTTGATGGGGTTGTTTGTTTTTTTCTTGTAAATTTGCTTGAGTTCTTTGTAGGTTCTGGATATTAGCCCTTTGTCAGATGAGTAGACTGCAAAAATCTTCTCCCATTCTGTAGGTTGCCTGTTCACTCTGATGGTAGTTTCTTTTGCTGTGCAGAAGCTCTTTAGTTTAATTAGATCCCATTTGTCAATTTTGGCTTTTGTTGCCGTTGCTTTTGGTGTTTTAGACATGAAGTCCTTGCCCATGCCTATGTCCTGAATGGTATTACCTAGGTTTTCTTCTAGGGTTTTTACGGTATTAGGTCTAACATTTAAGTCTCTAATCCATCTTGAATTAATTTTCGTATAAGGAGTAAGGAAAGGATCCAGTTTCAGCTTTCTACTTATGGCTAGCCAATTTTCCCAGCACCATTTATTAAATAGGGAATCCTTTCCCCATTTCTTGTTTTTGTCAGGTTTGTCAAAGATGTGTGGTATTATTTCTGAGGACTCTGTTCTGTTCCATTGGTCTATATCTCTGTTTTGGTACCAGTACCATGCTGTTTTGGTTACTGTAGCCTTGTAGTGTAGTTTGAAGTCAGGTAGCGTGATGCCTCCAGCTTTGTTCTTTTGACTTAGGATTGTCTTGAAGATGCGGGCTCTTTTTTGGTTCCATATGAACTTTAAAGCAGTTTTTTCCAATTCTGTGAAGAAACTCATTGGTAGCTTGATGGGGATGGCATTGAATCTATAAATTACCTTAGGCAGTATGGCCATTTTCACGATATTGATCCTTCCTATCCATGAGCATGGTATGTTCTTCCATTTGTTTGTGTCCTCTTTTATTTCACTGAGCAGTGGTTTGTAGTTCTCCTTGAAGAGGTCCTTTACATCCCTTGTAAGTTGGACTCCTAGGTATTTTATTCTCTTTGAAGCAATTGTGAATGGAAGTTCATTCCTGATTTGGCTCTCTGTTTGTCTGTTACTGGTGTATAAGAATGCTTGTGATTTTTGCACATTAATTTTGTATCCTGAGACTTTGCTGAAGTTGCTTATCAGCTTAAGGAGATTTTGGGCTGAGACAATGGGGTTTTCTAAATATACAATCATGTCATCTGCAAACAGGGACAATTTGACTTCTTCTTTTCCTAACTGAATACCCTTGATTTCTTTCTCTTGCCTGATGGCCCTAGTCAGAACTTCCAACACTATGCTGAATAGGAGTGGTGAAAGAGGGCATCCCTGTCTTGTGCCAGTTTTCAAAGGGAATTTTTCCAGTTTTTTCCAATTCAGTATGATATTGGCTGTGGGTTTGTCATAAATAGCTCTTCTTATTTTGAGATACGTTCCATCAATACCGAATTTATTGAGATTTTTTAGCATGAAGGGCTGTTGAATTTTGTCAAAGGCCTTTTCTGCATCTATTGAGATAATCATGTGGTTCTTGTCTTTGGTTCTGTTTATATGCTGGATTATGTTTATTGATTTGCGTATGTTGAACCAGCCTTGCATCCCAGGGATGAAGCCCACTTGATCATGGTGGATAAGCTTTTTGATGTGCTACTGGATCCATTTTGCCAGTATTTTATTGAGGATTTTTGCATCGATGTTCATCAGGGATATTGGTCTAAAATTCTCTTTTTTTGTTGTGTCTCTGCCAGGCTTTGGTATCAGGACGATGTTGACCTCATAAAATGAGTTAGGGAGGATTCCCCCTTTTTCTATAGATTGGAATAGTTTCAGAAGGAATGGTACCAGCTCCTCCTTGTACCTCTGGTAGAATTCAGCTGTGAATCCATCTGGTCCTGGACTTTTTTTCGTTGGTAGGCTATTAATTATTGCCTCAATTTCAGAGCCTGCTATTGGTCTATTCAGGGATTCGGCTTCTTCCTGGTTTAGTCTTGGGAGAGTGTAAGTGTCCAGGAAATTATCCATTTCTTCTAGATTTTCTAGTTTATTTGCGTAGAGGTGTTTAGAGTATTCTCTGATGGTAGTTTGTATTTCTGTGGGGCGGTGGTGATATCCCCTTTATCATTTTTTATTGCGTCTATTTGATTCTTCTCTCTTTTCTTCTTTATAGGTCTTGCTAGCGGTCTGTCATTTTTGTTGATCTTTTCAAAAAACCAACTCTTGGGTTCATTGATTTTTTGGAGGGTTTTTTGTGTCTCTATCTCCTTCAGTTCTGCTCTGATCTTAGTTATTTCTTGCCTTCTGCTACCTTTTGAATGTGTTTGCTCTTGCTTCTCTAGTTCTTTTAATTGTGATGTTAGAGTGTCAATTTTAGATCTTTCCAGCTTTCTCTTGTGGGCATTTAGTGCTATAAATTTCCCTCTACACACTGCTTTAAATGTGTCCCAGAGATTCTGGTATGTTGTATCTTTGTTCTCATTGGTTTCAAAGAACATCTTTATTTCTGCCTTCATTTCTTTATGTACCCAGTAGTCATTCAGGAGCAGGTTATTCAGTTTCCATGTAGTTGAGCGGTTTTGATTGAGTTTCTTAGTCCTGAGTTCTAGTTTGATTGCACTGTGGTCTGAGAGACAGTGTGTTATAATTTCTGTTCTTGTACATTTGCTGAGGGGTGCTTTACTTCCAATTATGTGGTCAATTTTGGAATAAGTGCGATGTGGTGCTGAGAAGAATGTATATTCTGTTGATTTGGGGTGGAGAGTTCTGTAGATATCTATTAGATCTGCTTGCTGCAGAGATTAGTTCAATTCCTGGATATCCTTGTTAACTTTCTGTCTTGTTGATCTTTCTAATGTTGACAATGGGGTGTTGAAGTCTCCCATTATTATTGTATGGGAGTCTAAGTCTCTTTGTAAGTCTCTAAGGACTTGCTTTATGAATCTGGGTGCTCCTGTATTGGGTGCATATATATTTAGGATAGTTAGCTCTTCCTGTTGAATTGATCCCTTTACCATTATGTAATGGCCTTCTTTGTCTCTTTTGATCTTTGATGGTTTAAAGTCTGTTTTATCAGAGACTAGTATTGCAACCCCTGCTTTTTTTTTTTGTTCTCCATTTGCTTGGTAAATCTTCCTCCATCCCTTTATTTTGAGCCTATGTATGTCTCTGCATGTGAGATGGGTCTCCTGAATACAGTAGACTGATGGGTCTTGACTCTTTATCCAGTTTGCCCGTCTGTGTCTTTTAATTGGAGCATTTAGTTATTTAAATTTAAGGTTAATATTGTTACGTGTGAACTTGATCCTGCCATTATGATATTAACTGGTTATTTTGCTCTTTATTTGATGCAGTTTCTTCCTAGCCTCGATGGTCTTTACATTTTGGCATGTTTTTGCAATGGCTGATACCGGTTGTTCCTTTCCATGTTTAGTGCTTCCTTCAGGGTCTCTTGTAAGGCAGGCCTGGTGGTGACAAAATCTTTAGTCATTTGCTTATCTCTAAAGGATTTTATTTCTCCTTCACTTATGAAACTTAGTTTGGCTGGATATGAAATTCTGGGTTTAAAATTCTTTTCTTTAAGAATGTTGAATATTGGCCCCCACTCTCTTCTGGCTTGGAGAGTTTCTGCCGAGAGATCTGCTGTTAGTCTGATGGGCTTCCCTTTGTGGGTAACCCGACCTTTCTCTCTGGCTACCCTTAACATTTTTTCCTTCATTTCAACTTTGGTGAATCTGGCAATTATGTGTCTTGGAGTTGCTCTTCTCGAGGAGTATCTTTGTGGCGTTCTCTGTATTTCCTGAATTTGAATGTTGGCCTGCCCTACTAGGTTGGGGAAGTTCTCCTGGATGATATCCTGAAGAGTGTTTTCCAACTTGGTTCCATTTTCCCCCTCACTTTTAGGCACCCCAATCAGACGTAGATTTGGTCTTTTTACATAATCCCATACTTCTTGCAGGCTTTGTTCATTTCTTTTTCTTCTTTTTTCTTTAGATTTCTCTTCTCGCTTCATTTCATTCATTTGATCCTCAATCGCTGATACTCTTTCTTCCGGTTGATCGAGTTGGTTACTGAAGCTTGTGCATTTGTCACTTATTCCTTGTGTCATGGTTTTCATCTCTGTCCGTTCGTTTATGGCCTTCTCTGCATTAATTATTCTGGTTGTCAATTCTTCCACTCTTTTTTCAAGATTTTTAGTTTCTTTGCGCTGGGTATGTAATTCCTCCTTTAGCTCTGAGAAGTTTGATGGACTGAAGCCTTCTTCTCTCATCTCATCAAAGTCATTCTCCGTCCAGCTTTGATCTGTTGCTGGCGATGAGCTGCATTCCTTTGGAGGGGGAGATGCTCTCTTATTTTTTAATTTCCAGCTTTTCTGCCCTGCTTTTTCCCCATCTTTGTGGTTTTATCTGCCTCTGGTCTTTGATGATGGTGACGTACTGATGGGGTTTTGGTATGGGTGTCCTTCCTGTTTGTTAGTTTTCCTTCTAACAGTCAGGACCCTCAGCTGTAGGTCTGTTGGAGATTGCTTGAGGTCCACTCTTGACCCTGTTTGCCTGGGTGTCAACAGCAGAGGCTGCAGAAGATAGAATACTGCTGAACAGCGAGTGTACCTGTCTGATTCTTGCTTTGGAAGCTTCCTCTCAGGGGTGTACTCTACCGTGTGAGGCATGGGGTGTCGGTCTGCCCCTAGTGGAGGATGTCTCCCAGTTAGGCTACTCAGGGGTCAGGGACCTACTTGAGCAGGCAGTCTGTCCATTCTCAGATCTCAACCTCCGTGTTGGGAGATCCACCACTCTCTTCAAAGCTGTCAAACAGCTGCTTGCGTCTGCAGAGGTTTCTGCTGCTTTTTGTTGCTGTTGTTGTTGTTTAGCTGTGCCCTGTCCCCAGAGGTGGAGTCTACAGAGACTGGCAGGCCTCCTTGAGCTGCTGTGAGCTCCTCCCAGTTCGATCTTCCCAGTGCTTTGTTTACCTACTTAAGCCTCAGCAATGGCGGGCACCCCTCCCCCAGCCTCACTGCTGCCTTGCGGTTAGATCGCAGACTGCTGTGCTAGCAATGAGAAAGGCTCCCTGGGCATGGGACCCTCCCGGCCAGGTGTGGGATATAATCTCCTGGTGTGCCTGTTTGCTTAAAGTGCAGTATTGGGGTGGGAGTTACCCGATTTTCCAGGTGTTGTGTGTCTCTGTTCCCCTGGCTAGGAAAAGGGATTCCCTTCCCCCTTGCGCTTCCCAGGTGAGGCGATGCCTCGCCATGCTTCAGCTCTCACTGGCCGGGCTGCAACAGCTGACCAGCACCCATTGGCCGGCACTCCCCAGTGAGATGAACCCAGTACCTCAGTTGATAATGCAGAAATCACCTGTCTTCTGTGTCGCTCGCGCTGGGAGCTGGAGATTGGAGCTGTTCCTATTCGGCCATCTTGCTCCACCCCTCACATCCCTGATTTTAAATACCATGTTAAAAGAGAGAGAGTTCTTTTAATTAGCTAACTCAAAATATTCAGAAAATAGTATGGAGAGTTTTTGAAAGGTAACTGCTTTACAGATGTTTGTGGGTTCTTCGTTAAATATTCAGCTCTTCAAAGATAAATGTATGATCAACAGGAATTAGTTAATGGTCCTTTTGTATTTATAATGGAAATTTCTTACTTAAGAGCTTTTTATTTTCTTTCAAGATAGTAATTGATTACAAAATTCTTAAGATACCTTATCAAATTCAACCCGCCTTTAAAAAAGAAGACCAACTCTTTTACATATTCTTTTATATTAGACTTTTAAAAAAATAAATTAACTGAAAAAGGTGAACACTAGAAAAAGGGCAATATTATTACAAATTATTGATGTACGAATGGGAATTATGAGTACTTTAGTTAATCTGAACTTAGAACTTTATTAACAAAGAGGTCAGCAGGCATTGAAGTATCGATAGTGGGCATGCTAAATCAAGTCAAAAACTTAAACAAAAACTCATAGTGCAGGTTTATGGAAGGAACAAAAATGTTCCTATGCCTGTCAGATTATATCACTCTTATTTCATTGGCTCACCCTTTCCACCTGTGTCAGAGAATGGCTTGGAATCCAAAAGCATGTCTCACTTGATTTCTCACACAGAGCTCTCATTTCTTCCAAGACAGCCCTCTTACTGTTTGCTGTGCAGTGGCCAAGGGTTGCTGGAGTGTGGTACCTCAGTACTGCTTCTGATACCTCCATGGGAGTGGTCACACTCATTCTCTTAATTCTGCTGCAAAGTGTCACAATGTGACTATATTCCCCTTTATCCTCACAGTGTGGAGAACCATGCTGTGTTCCATGGTGAAGTGGGGGAACACTACTTTTTCCCATTTCATGCCACATTTTTCCACTTGGGCTCCACCCGAGTATAACCAATGTCTCACAAAATGCTTCATGGATTTCCAAAGTCCCTTCAGTCTCTGCCTGCATTAATTATCCTCAGAGAGTTTATACTTAATCCATGAGGATGGCATAGAATAATTAAACCAGGCTGTTATTCCATCACCAGCTATGATACATAACCAGACATACTTGAACTTCAGATTAGGCTCAGCTAGGACTCCAGGCACATGATACAATAAAATATGTTAGCATTAATATTTAATTTTCAGGGTTTCCAAGACAGGAAGATCAAATTCTAGAATATCTAGTTTAAAACAATATGAATAATAATCCCACATCGTCTCCTAATATTACGGAGTTTTCCTTTGAAAGAACACTTTAGAAGTATTTTGGAGAAACAACATAGCATTAGGTGAATCAGAATTCAAATCCTAGCACTATCTGAAATTAGCATCATGTTGGAAAATGAGGATAATATAATCTAACTGTTGGATTATTTAAGGAGATAAAGAGGATATGTGCGTAAAGCATCCAGCACACTAGATAGGAAGTAATAGGCTTTTGATCCAAAGAAGCTCGTGTTGTTTTGCAACCTGGGAACCTACTTAGGGTCCTGAGAGACATAGTTCCCTTCTTGATTATCTAAAATGGTAATTTCTACATTTTGTGATATTATGTGGAAAAGTCAAATTGGTATTATTTTAATTTTTATTTATTATTGCTTTTAGAGGAAATAATGGAAGACAAGAAGTATGAATTAGTTTAGGATGTCCCTTTCACGGAAGCACTTTAAAAGTAGAAAATGCTATATTTTCCTACATTTAGAGAAACATGAGGCATTAGAATTCACTTGACAAACATTTATTGAACACTAACTAGGGAAGATTCACAGTGCTGGGTGCTGGGGACAGAGATGAGGAGACACACACAATCGCTGCCCTTGCAGAAGGGAGGCAAACAACAACAAATGCAATAATGCACATAGGAGGCTGAGATACAAGCATCTGGGTCAAAGAAAATAATTTTAATTCAGGAGATATAGGAGGCCTCTCTAAGGAAGTGACATTTACACTGAAACCTGAAGAATGAGAAAGAGCTAGCAAGATAATGACTGTGGGTGCTCGGCTGGGGGAAGAGCCAATGCAAAATACCAGGAGGACAGCCTGGCATGTTTTCACAGTCAGTCTTAGAGAACAAGAAGAAAGTGCTACAAATGAGGCTGGAGAAGCATGAAGAAGGCTGACCTATCTGGGTTTGTACTTGGTACCTGGAGAAAAAGTTGTTTCTCTTCTTTACAGTTGTGTCATTGAGAAGGCCAGCTTATATAACAAGGGCCCCAAAGCAGGGAATTCTTGTATTCACTATTTAACAAATGATGTATCATCCCCTTACTACCAGCTGATATTTTCTTCCAAAGACCATGCTGTGTCCATCACTCCATCAGCCTGCTTGATTTTCCAAAAGACTAATTAACCATGGTTTCTTTTAGCTATAGTCAACGTTTACAGGACCCACGTTTGCTTGGAAAAACAATAAATACTATATATTGAGAAAGAAGTGGCAATATGATTATCATTGCTAACCTTTCCTGGATCTATTTTGACTTTTTTGTCTTGTGTGCAAATCAGAGACTCCATCTGCTAGACTTTTCTTCTTCTAGCTGCCAATCCCCAGGATTTTAAAAATGTTTATTGTCAAACCAGTGTTAATGGCTACGATCTGATCACTCCAGCTTTTCCGTTTGAAGCACAAATAAATCTTTATGTGTTTGCTTTTGATTACAGTGACTGAAAAACAATGAAGATGAAGAGGAGATAGGGGAAAAACCTCCAAAACCTTAAATGTTTTCCCTTTTGGGGATCTCTACTTTGCAGTCTGTTTTGACTGAGGTGCTGAGGTGTTTCAGTGAATTGTGTCCTTAGATTTTACTACTGAGGTTGAGTTCACCATTCCCCCTTCTTGCCCCAGTAAATCCCCATAATCTGCTCTTTTGCAATAGTACAGGGACCTATTGAGGCCTTGACTAGCGAAAGAAAGGAAATGTATTCTAATAAAAATTATTGAAAAGATCTCAGTTGTTATCAAATTATCTGCGAGTAACAGATTTAGGGCAGAAATTTTACTTTTTATAATACTAGAAAGTGATTTCTGGCTAACGTAATTTTAGTTCTATCACATTTGTGACTGTCTTCCTTCAGTAAATTTTCTCATGATGAAACTTGCTAATGTTATCAGACTTTTTTGTTGAATATAAAAGAATTACTGTTATGATTAGGAAAGTCATTAATGCCACATATTACCTGCCTGAGGGCTAGGAAATTGAAAATAAGTTGTTTACTTTTATATCTTGTTAACAAAGGGGTTTGAATGACATGCTATTAATTGTATGAAATAGAAAATGTCTAATGCCATCAATTGTAAGCAGCCTTTCTTACAATAGGATTCTATTCCATCTATTTCAGATTACAAAATTACTCAACAATTGTTATATGAAGACATTTTATAGGGTTTTGAAGTGTTCAAAACCAGGAATGGTGTAAAACTGGAATTTGATAGTAGAATAGAAGGGGAAAGTGAGGAAATTGAGTGAAAATCACTCATGTTCAAACACTGCAATGAGATGTCCTCAGCAGATGGCTTGGGCAGACACAACATTGGATAAATCATTGGGGCGCTGGAAATATATTAGAAGTTCTAAATGTATTAGAATCATTTAGAACCATTATGTTCTCACCGTGATTATCTTTCTTTCTCTCAAGAATTAAAGCCAGGGATCTTGGCTGAAGCTGATCCTTTCTGTTGATCTTAAGGAAGTAGGGAAATAAAAAGCAGTTTTACCTCTCTAATTGCTAAAGGTTAGAGAACCTACATTAAAGGTGTGGACATCAGAAAGGTGAATGTGGATGGACTAAGAGTATGGACCAGTGCAGCATAGAATGAGCTGTCAGTCCTCAAAATGCTATGTAATTTGAGGCATACAAGCCTGGCCTGGGGTAACTTTTTTCTACCTAACACTTTCCTACTCTTTTTTCATGAGCCACCTCCAATATCATTTCTTCTATGAAACATTTCCATGGAATGTCCATCATCTCCTGGAAGAATATACACTTCTTATACTCTGGTCCTGTTCTGTGTAATTCAGTAGCGCTACTCACATTGTAATATCATCAGCTCATGTTATTCCATAGGGCAATTTCCCCCTCCCCCTCCCCGCCGCACCAGCAAACACTGGCCAATGTCTGGGGATAGTTTTGGTTGTCACATCTAAGGAGAGGGCTGTTTGCTCCCAGCATCTAATGAATAGAGGCAAGGATACTGCTAAACATCTTACACAGGACAGCCCTCCACAACAAGAATGATCCTGCTCAAAAAAGTCAGTTGAAAAACAGTAAAATCACTATTTCTGAAAAATATATATATTTATTTACTATTATGTTTTATTTTTCATTCAAGATGTTAACTTTCAACTTCTTTTAAATTTTCTGATATATTGGCTTTAATTTAAGAGGACTTATTTTTCCAAAAAGAAAAAATAAAACATGATGGTATACAGCATAATTAATAAATATGTAAAATATATTGAGGAGTTAGAAAAACAGAAATTATTCCTCAGAAAATTTCACTAAATTTTAAAACTTTCACTAAATTTTAGGACCTAAAGCAGGAACCATTTTTGTGACTCTCCCCTGCAAGCAACCCCTCGGCTCAGGGAATGTCACAACTGTCCATTCATTCTGTTCCTCCACCTAGAAGTCACCCCAAAAGTTCCTCCAGCTTAGAAGTGCTCTCCTCTCACCTTCCCATTTCTAGCTCATTACCAAGTCCTGCAGATTTAATCTACACTACCCCAATTCCTGACCTACCTGCATACACTGATTGCAATTTTCCTTGCCTTTTAGTGGATTTTAAGATAAAGTCTAAATTCTTTCTAGGCATTTCAACTTCTTCCCTGGCTCCTGCAACAGCCTCCTGGCACTCCACGCCTCCGCCCTCGCTTTCTGCCCTCCACGACACCAGCCTCCACCGGCTACCTCCTGCTGCTGTGTCTTCATACACACAATTGCCTCTCTCTGCGCAGTGTTTCCTTTCTCCTTTTTCCTGGTTAAATCACGCTCATCCATCTCTGTTCAAATATTTCTTCTTCAAATATACTTTCCATGATCACAGACTGGGTCAGTGTTTCCCCCTAATCTTTCATAACCCCTTTCTTTATTTCTTTATAGCATTACTTACCGTGATTATGTATTAATTTGTGTGGTTACATTACATTTACATTGCTCACAATAATTCCTAGGAATTCTTTTTTCTTTTTTTTTAATTGAGATGGAGTTTTGCTCTTGTTGCCCAGGCTGGAGTGCAATGGCACGATCTCAGCTCACTGCTACCTCGGCCGGCCTGATTCAAATGATTCTCCTGCCTCAGACTCCTAAAGAGCGGGGATCACAGGCACGCACTTCCATTCCTGGACAATTTTGGTATTTTTAGTAGAGGTGGGGTTTCACCATGTTGGCCAGGCTTGTCTCAAACTCCTGATTTAAGGTGATCCGCCCACCTCAGCCTCCCAAAGTGGGCATCAGTCACTGCACCCAGCCAATTCCCAGGAATTCTAAAGGGCCTGACACCTCTTAGGAATTTAATAAACATTTTTTGAATGAATAAATAAAGGAAAGAAGGAATTTGTGAGTCTGAGGTCGCATTTGCAGATATCAGTTGGCATCCAGTCTCCGTTTTTCTTTCTCTTTCTCTCTCTCTTTCTCTTTCTTTCTTTCTTTCTTTCTTTCTTTCTTTCTTTCTTTCTTTCTTTCTTTCTTTCTTTCTTTCTTTCTTTCTTTCTTTCTCTCTCTCTCTCTCTCTTTCTCTTTCTCTTTCTTCTTTCTTTCTTTTTGAAACAGAGTCTCACTCTGTTGCCCAGGCTGGAGTGCAGTGGCGCTATCTTGGCTCACTGCAATCCCCGCCTCCCAGGTTCAAGCAATTCTCTGCCTCAGCCTCCTAAGTAGCTGGGATTACAGGTGCCTGCCACCATGCCTGGCTAATTTTTTGTGTGTATTTAGTGGAGATGTGGTTTCACCATCTTGGCCAAGCTGGTCTTGAATTCCTGACCTCGTGATTCACCCGCCTCGGCCTCCCAGAATGCTGGGATTACTTTTAGGTGTGAGCTACCGCGCCCCACTGGCATTCCAGTTTTTGACATTACTGAACAATATAACAATAGTCATTGTTGTGTTTTTTTCAAATAATGATTAAGAAATACAAAAAGAGATGAGCAATATGTTTATAATTGTCATATAACTTCTCACACAACTTGGTTTTACAGGAAATTGTTCTCTTTTATTAAGTTAATTGATAATTCACATACAGAAATTTCTGGAGAAAATTTCCCTAAAAGATTCATGTTTGGATACCATTAGACTGAAGAGAAGTTTCTTTTTCCTAGTGTTAAGGAAATGTGTTATAATTTACCTGTATTACTTTTAGATGCATGTGACTAACCACCTCTGAAACAGATTCTACAATTTACCTGTTCATTAACCAAAATCCCCATTAAATATGAATATTCTTGCAATGCTTCCTCCATAAGGTAAAGTTAAGTCATTTTCATTTATTATATTTTGCTGTGGTTGTCCATTATTCTAATATTATTTTCAGGTTATATATTAACCTATTGGGTAATCAATGAGCAATGTTCTCTATAATAAATACTGCTCATTCTCCTCGTCCCCAAAACAAAGCCATAAGCTTGTCCATTAGTTTTGACTCCTTGATACTTCCATTTGCCAGAATGTGGCATATTGCAAAGTTGTAGTCAGTAATTATTTGTACCACCACATTTTTCTGTGTACAATAAAAACAATCTCATATTACTTATCACACTCTGCAGTTACTACTTCATTGAAATAGCAAGGGAATCTAAGACTCAAAAATAAGTTCTTAATCAAAAGTGTTAAGCAGGAAGTTTGAGAGAAAAGTAATTTGTACCTTTTAATATTTACATTGAAAATTTAAGAGTTGATAAGGCACCTGCAATGTCACGAACGTGCACAAATTATTACGGCAAAATCTCTCTTAAGATACAAGTTGAGTAATGTGTAAAGGCCGTTTATTATCCTAAAATTTCCCATTGGTAATAAATAAGATTTTAATATAACGTTTTCTTTATATAGACACATCCCAATGAATGGAACAGCTTTATACATTTGCCACCATTTCTAACTTAGTAGGAAGGTATTGAAAAGTGATTTCTACTGCCTTTCATTAGCCCCTAGTATTCCATAAAATCCTCCCAGCGGTTCTCGGTGTGGGCAGGGGGATGCCAAGGTGGGAGTGATGTTCTAACAGGCAAGCAGGAAAGATTTCTCTTCTAGCCTTACCTCAACCAAAGAAGTTCCTTTGGCTATGACTGGAAAAAATGGTAGGGAACAAAAGTTTTTAAAGTATAGTTTTGAAAGAAAGTAAGAATGGAAAAAGTTAATTTTTTTTTTTTTTTTTTTTAAGACAGAGTCTTGCTGTGTCGCCCAGGCTGGAGTGCAGTGGTGTGATGTCAGTTCACTGTAACCTCCGCCTCCCAGGTTCAAGGGATTCTCTTGCCTCAGCCTCCCAACTAGCTGGGACTACAGGTGCCCACTACCATGCCCAGCTAATTTTTGTATTTTTAGTAGAGACGGGGTTTCACCATGTTGGCCAGGATGGTCTCAATCTCTTGACCTTGTGATCCACCCGCTTCAGCCTCCGAAAGGGCTGGGATTACTGGCGTGAGTCACCGCGCCTGGCCCAAAAAGTTAATTCTTATGTGTTAAGACTTTACTGTTGAGAACACCTGGACACATAGAGGGGAACAACACACCCTGGGGCCTATAAGAGGGTGGAGGGTGGGAGGTGGGAGAGGATCAGGAAAAACAGCTAGTGTGTACTAGGCTTAATACTTGGGTGGTGAAATAATCTGTACAATAAACCCCCTGACACACGTTTACCTATGTAACAAACCTGCACATGTACCCATGAACTTAAAAGTTAAAAAACAAACAAACAAACAAACAACAACAACAAAAAAAACCACTGTTTAATGAATAGTACAAAACAGGTACAAAAGACTGAGGTCTTATACAAGTGTTGATGTGTTCAAGCTTTAGCTTAAGCTGTATCTGCTATTAGGACTGAATCTTCTTGAGTGCGTCTGTTGAATTGGTAAAGTATACCGGCTAGGACTCAACTTCAATGAGAATTTGAGGAGACACCTGCAGAAAGAAAACAAAATGTCAGGCAGAAAAATCTGGCTCAGAAAAGAGAAAAAAATATCTCTGAGACAGAACAGTATTTGAATGAAGATATGGTAAGGAATGGGACTGTCACATGCAAACTTTAAAAAGTCATTTCACTAAAATGTAGTAAGACATAGGACACAATGCTTTTGAATCCCTTTAACAGATGTTATATAAAAATGAGGAATTAATGCAATTACTCATTTTACTAGAACCCCAAGCAACTCTCACAACACAAATTTCCCAAATGCAATAGTGGTGCCAGGGAACATGACAGACCAAGCAGAAGCACTGGGGGCACCTTTTAGAGATGGCAAAACCTGGCAAGAGCAACAGCAGTCTGTGGGTGCAGCAATACATGAATGATTCTGCAGTGCCAAGGAGAAAGGCCCAGAACAAGAAGAGAGGAAAAGCACTGTCCCTGGCAAATAATGGCTACATCCAAGAAGCCTGGTTCATGTGTATATGTAAGAACTTACCCGGCACATGCAGATGGGGACCAAGAGTGGCTGGAACATGATGCCAACTCTACCATTTGTACCTAAAGCCTGGTGAGGCCAGGGAAAACACTAGGGGCACTTATGACTCATGAAATTCACAAATTAATTCTTGACTCATACTTATCTTTTAATCTTCACATTCTTCATTCACTTTCATTAGCTGACACTGCTGAGTTAGTCTCTCTTGAAGTATCACTGATGTGGATATTAATGAAGTATTTGGAAATTTTGCTTATTCTTCAATGAAAGTGGCTATTATCTTTGATAACTCAATGTAGATTTTTATTTCAAATATCAATCATTTGCATAATCCATAAGCCATTGATAGTCTTTACCTGGAATTTAAATGAGAATCATTACTTTATATTAATTTAAACTTTTATCTTAGACATTAAAAACATCTGATAGACTAACCGTTTGTTTGAGGAACAATGCAAAATCTTTCCAAATATAAAGTGCTCAGAGTAGGATAATGACAAATATTTCACTTTGTTTATTGATCCCATCTTCCTTCTATTTTAAGGACTTTTGTCATGGAGTCATGGAGTTGGAGACATACCTCCATATGCCATATGGTTTGTCCTTCTGCCTTCACACAGATGGTGGTCTCCATACTTTAATATATCTCCAGTGATCTCCTTTTGTGCTCATGCCACTGTGATTATAAAAATTCCTATGCAGAGAGAACATACAGCCTTCCAAACCTTATAGTGCTTTTAGGTCCTAGAAGTATTTTGCTCTTCCATTATTACTGTTTTTCCTTCCTGCTGATTATGTTGGAAACACCAAGCTAAGTAGGTAGTGAAGCAGGCCAAAGTAGGAAGTACAAAGTCCTGGAAATAAGACATGACGACTGAAGTGAGATAGACCCACTAAGCCTATCCCTGCAAATGTTTGTGGTTTTAAAGAGAGAATGATGAAAATGTACCAATAAGAGTAATATAAATAGAAGGTAGATCACAGTAAACTGGTTCGGTAGGCAGAATAATGCCTCTCATACTGCAGAGATGTTCATGCCCTTATCCTCAGAACCTGTGAGTATGTTACCTTATGTGGCAAAAGGAACTTTGCAGGTGTGATTAATTTAAGGACCTTGAGATGGGGAGATTATCCTGAATTATCCAGGTAGGCACAATCTAATCAAGTGGGTTGTTAAAAATGAAGACTCTTTCCCAGATGTGATAAGAAGGAATAATGATCAGAATAATGATTAAAAAAGGAGTCAGGGAATATGTGACAATGGAAGAAGAGTCAGAGATGTGATGTTGCAAACTTTGTAGATGGAGGAAAGGTCCATGAGCAGAGGAATGTGGGCAGCCACTAGAGACTACAAAAGGCAAGAGACAGATTCTCCCCTAGAGCCTCCATCCAGAAAGGAGCACAGCCCTGCACTGGCCTTGGTTTTACTCAAGTGAGACATCTAACCCACACAACTGTAAGGTAGCAAAATTGTATCATTTTAAGCCACTAAGCGTGTGGTGGTTTGTTATAGCAGCAGTAGAAAACTACTACAGTTGGGTCTACTTTCTTCTGCCCTTGATTACCTATGTTTCAGTCTCAAAATAGCATCCAGAGTGATCCTAAAACAAAAATCAGATCCTGTCTCTTTTACTCAAAAGCAAGAAGCTACTCAAGTAGCTTCCCATCTCTCTCAGAGTAAAACCGAAAATCTTCCTAATAGCCTCCAAGGTCCAACATGGCCTATTCCTTAATTTTTTCCAGACATTATCTCCTGCTCCTTTCTCACTCTGCTCCAGCCACAAGGACCACCTTGCTCTTCCCAGACCTCATCAGGCATGCTTCTGCTGTAGGACTCTGTGCTTGGTGTCTCTACACAGAAAAATCACTTTCTCCAGAGAGCTGCAGGATTCACTTCTGTGCCTTTTAGGTCCTTGCTCCAATAATATCTAATCAAGTGAATCTTCCGTGACTGCAGATGAATTGGAATTGAAACCCCCCATTCCTATCCTCAGTACTTCCTATCCAATTTTCTTGCTTCATTTTTTTTTTTTTTTTGGCACAGCACTTCTCACCATTTTACATATATTTTACATATTTATAAGGTTCATTATCTCTCTCTCTCTACATGAAAATATAAGTCCAACCAGGACATACAATTTTGTCTGTTTTATTCATTGCTGATTCTCTAGTGCCTAGAACATTGTTTGGCACATAGATGGTGCTTAATACATATTAAGTGAATAAATGAATGAATATGATAGGAGAATTGAAATGGAGACTAACCTTGGATGTTTATTCTTGTATTGATGTCATAATAATATTTATATTCAATGTGACCTAGGTATAAGTCATTTAAAAACAACATATAGCTCCCAACACAAACCAGTAATTTTATTGATTATCCTGGATTACTTAGGCTCACAATTAGCCTTTCTCTAACCCAAAATCTCTGAGTATTCAAGCCTATTTCTCAGAAACTTAACATCAGTTTACAAGTATCTGTGATTGTAAAATTTCCACTAGCACCTTGTTTTGAATCACTTATTTGGCCTTGTCAAGTTGGGATATATTTAGCAGCATATATGCTGCCTTTCCACAGCCTCTTCTTAAATTGCAGTGCATTGGACATAAGGGCCATAAGTAATTTTTCTATCACTGACAACTATCAAGGTTCCCTGGAAAGTAGTTTTTAATACACACACACACACACACACACACACACACACACGTGTTTTTCAGTCAAATTTCTTTCTTCCTTCTCTATTTCCATTTCAAGTTCATTACAATTTTCCAAGTCTTCCCTGGCATTAGGTCTTGCTTCCTCACCCCAAATCAATATGTGTATCATTTACTCTGGGGAGTTATTGATTCACTGTACTTAGTTTAAAGAGCTCATTGCTGTGTTGGCATTTTATCATGATACTTTATCATTCTCACAGAGGAATAACCCCAAACCTTTGGGGTACTTGCCATTTGGAACTGTTTTTTTTCCCCAATTAGGGTTTCTACAAAATGTTATTTGTTGTTATTATTATTTTGGAAATCAGTGTCCTGATAGGGTAGTGTATTGAAACTGATTTATAATAAAAAGCTGTTGTTATTTAGATTTCACAGTATCCAGTGTGACTAGATTTTTAGTTAATATCCATTACCTCATAAAAATCTGACAACAGGATGGAGGTGTGTGTAGAGTAAAAACTGATACTCACTATGACTCAGGCTAGTATAAATTGCCTAAGTTTAAATGATTGTCTGATAATCTGAAGTGTTGGTGGGGAAGATGATATATTGTGATATTGTACCATATTGTGATGCCCAGTATTGTGATGTCAATCCAGAGTTTTGCTAATGGGCCATGTTTTTATTCCATAATAACCTCGAATAGATATCACCTAGTGGCTGTTCGTATATTTTCATTGAAAGAAAATTCAACACTTTAGGAACACTTTAGAAGATCTTATTCCATTATTGACAAGATGTTATTTTTAGACAGCTCTTAACTAAGGGCAAAAAATCTAGTTTCCAATGATTTCCCTTCATTAGTCCAAGTTGTTCTGACTTCTAGGGTAATACAAAGATATAGTACTCCCTTCCACGTTTGGCAATATAGGTAGCAAGACTGTGAAGATACATCCATGGTAAGGAATCTCTTTCTTGGCTTTGACAATTATATCAAAGAACAAACAAAGCAAGCATTTAAATAAGTTATAGAACAGTGCTTCTCAAATAACAAGGGCATACATACCCACATCAAGACCTCAAAGAGTCACTGTATGAGCTGAGAAATAGGAGTTAGATTATATTCTTCAGATGTATTAAACAGTAGAAAAGCTGAAAATCACTGCTGTAGAGAATAGAATGATTTCCATTGTTCCAAAGACAAAATGTGAACTATATTAGACTTTTGAGTACCCATTTTTGAGCTCTGGCAGACATAATTTATGAATGTCCCAAAGGCAAGGTATCATTACTCTGTTCCTGTCTCTTTCCTTGAGCTAAATAAATATATCTGCCTGATGGAGGAGGTCATAGTGACCATTAAAATTATAATTCTCCTTCTAAATACAAGTAATAAAGCTTATGCTAAAACATGTTAATAACCATTTTTGAGTGAGTGGATTGCTTATTGTCTGGTGCTCTCAGAAGCCCAGGCATGTCCTTTAAATGCTAGAGGAGCAAATGATGCTTCTCAGTCATCGCACCTGGGGAAAACTGTAGAGCTGGTGAGTTACAGAGCAGGAAACTTAGAGAGAGGCACTGTAGGATGAAAGCAGAATTGTGTATGCTTCTGCAAGTGTATTCAAAACTGAGGCATATAATGTTGTCAATTCTCTGCTTTAATGAGCATTAAAATCACTTAAAAAAAAACAAACACTCTTTTTCTGTAAACAAGTTTCTTAGTTAAATGTCTTATTTAGTGATTACAGAAAAAGCATTTAGTTGTAATTTCACCTACATGGTTTGGTTTAAGAATATTTATATTCTATTTTACTCTGGAAATTACATTCAGGTATTATCAAAGGAGGAATATAATAAAGAAAAAAAGATTGTGTATTTACTTAATTTTTTATATTGAAATTATGTTCAGGGTTTTAAAGACTTAAGGGAACGTTGAAAAAGAATGCTATTTTGCTTTATATTTTTAAGGAATGGGGACCTATTTCTAATTAAAGTACAATAAAAATCAAATAACTAGAAAAATATTTCTAGAAGAAATCTTAAGGAAATGTTTATTTAATCACATTTTGAGGATAATAACTCACACGGGATTATGTTGATTGTATACTGGTTATTTGTAAAATTATACCTAAGAGCCTACAACCACTGACACAGATTTCAAAACTACTTTTACTTCAAGAGGCTCCCTGGTTCTTTAGGATACAGTGTCTGCACAGAAAGAAGTCAAGAAAGCTGGTTAAACCTCTTGAGGAAAAGGAACAATGTGGTGTCATTTTCTGGGCCTTTAGTAGTAGTATAAATGAGTCAAATGTTTTGATTACTGTATATACAACTAATTTTTGACTTATATTTAAGTTGTGGTGCAATTTTAAGTAAAGTGGGACCCTTACTCCTAGAAATCTCTCCTTTTTCCTCATCTCGAATCAATCATTCCATTGATTGATTCAACAGTTTGATTGAATTCAACAGTTTATTTGAATAAATAATATTCAAATATTATTTAATAATATTTTAAATATTTAAAATTTTAAATCAGCTTTGCACTATACTTTTGCCACCAAATGTTGTGGTGGAAAGGGTAAAGAAGGGGAATAAATTTTAAAATAATTATAATACAGTACGTGCAATAAATACTCACCCACGAGAGGCCAACTCTACCCAAATATTAGTATCAAAGAAGGAACCATACAAGAGTTTATGTTAAGAACTAGGTATTAATGTATAATAGAGGGGGTATGCAAATATTCTACAAGAGAGATCAGCTTACTTAAAGTCAAGAAAGTTTAGAAGAACATAACATGTCAAGGAGATAATGCAAATAGGACAGTATGTTGTCTATAAAATATGGTACATAGAGTAGATGGACATAAGTGAGGCTCGAAAGTTAGGTTGCAGAAAAATTATGAACAATTCCATGTGCCATGAAAATAAGGTTATACTTTAGTTCTGCATATAATGGAAATTTTACATGGGTTAATCTTCACATGGTAGACTCCCTTAGGGGGGGGGGGGGGTGTGGTTGATGGGGGGTGGGGGGGGTTTTTGTTGGTTTTTTATAGTGGGTGGTTGGTTGGAGGCGGGTGGGCATTCTGTGTTTGTTCTTTAGCTTCTGCATATAATGGAAATTTTACATGGGTTAATCTTCACATGGTAGACTCCCTTAGGACAGGGTCTGCCTGTACTCACATGTTTTTGAACTAGATTCCATGCCCAGTATATACCTCAGTGCATAGCACATGTTTAATATCCTGTAAATATTTCTTGGATGAATGAATAAGTACATGAATCACACATGGAACCAAATTATTACAATAAAAATCAAAAGCTAGTATGCAAGAATGGAATGTGTCAGGCATTAGCCTCAAAACAAGGAGAACAAAAATGCAGACCAAATGCCCGTTTTGTCTTGTAATTGATTTTAAATATGAAAAAAGGACCATTAGAAAGAAATTTTATTTAGAAGTTGACATTAATTTATTCCATTTTGGCAGGGTATGTACAACATCCAATTTATTTATGCTACATCTAATTGAGATACACAGAATTTTATTTTAACCTCTGTTTTTCTTGGCCAATCCCTCTCTGCCACTGCAGCCGACAGTTTCTTTTAAGATTAGAAATAAAGATAATGGAAGAAAAAAAATCCCCTCTGTCTGAGATCATCTCTGCTGACTCCCATCCTGTGATGCTTACTAACTATTGTTTTGTTCTGCTTTCTGTAAGTGCTTGTATGTGAAAAACCACGCAGATGTCATGGCAATAAACATCACAGCAAGATGAAAATACATTTCTATTTTGAGAACCAAAGGAACCAATCAAATGATAGAGAGATGTACAGGTGTAGAGGGTTTTATATTCTGATTTTGAAAACTTGGTCCTTAGATGTGGCATATGCTTATTTCAGAAAGAGAATAAAATGGCAGATGGGTGCCCATTTTTTCTTTGAAGTCAGGAATGCCTTTTTACAAAAGCGCCTCCTTCGTGTCTGAAGTATATTTCTAGAAAGGAAGAGGGAGACTGCTGTTCTTTGTCAGAGCTCAAATAAACTTCACTCCTGTTTTTAATTAGAAGAGAACCTGGTTTTTACTTTAGAAATTGAAAAATGAAATGATCAAGAGTCAAACACTTGGCAAGTCATCATAAGAACGTGGCTGTGAAGGTACAGGGTAAAGGAACTCCTCAGTTTCACAAGCTTTACTAATCTGCATTTACAAACAGAGTTGACAGATTAGGAATCCAAATAGGACAAGAAGCTTGGATTTAAGTTGTGATTTAAAATGAAGAATAATATTTTGCTTTCGTGAGGTGCTATTCAAGCACAAGCCATTAGCAACAAATAACTGCAGGATGCCTACCCACGAGTGCAGTTTTTTAAGAGGCGTGTATCTGAGGATCTAAGAGTGATAACGATCTTGCCCCTACTTCCAAGAAGTTTAAGAGATTGCTGTGGAGTTGAGCAAGTAAATAGGCAAATAGAATGCAATGTGAGTATACATGAAAGGGAAGAGTGCAGAGAGCAATGGGAGTAGATATGAACAGTTGAGTAACCTCAGCTAATTTGGGGTTAAGGAGTCAGGGTTAGATTCCAGAGAAATGAAGCCTAAACTGAGTCCTGTAGCAGAGGTAGGAGTTACTCAGTTGAAGAAAGAGAGCAACCAGGGCAAAAACCCAGGGATGAGCAAGTCAATGTCAAGTTCTGAGAACACAATGTGGCTGGAAGATAAAGGGTCTGAAAGTGTTGCAAGATTAGGATGGAAGCAACAGGAGGCGCCAGCACGTGGAAAACAAGGAACTTAAAACATCAGAGTAGGATAGCCAAATTGGTACTTGAGCTACATTCATAGGACTGGGTTGAAAAAAGTTAAAACTAGAACTAGGAGAGCAATGAGGTTATTGTAACAGTCTAGGTGAAGAGATCCAAAAATATAAAATGGGCGTAGAATTAATAGGACTTGGTGATTACCAATAGGTAGAAATGGAAGAAGACAAGGATAATTTCTAGTTTCCTATGTGGACAGCTGGATGAGTTGTTATGCATTCTATGACATATGGAATGCAGAGGATGAGGATATTTGACTGAGGGAGGTGTGTGGCAGTGAATAGAGATGAGGAGGGAAAAGGTAAGTTGACTTTAAGGAATCTATGGGATAACCAGTGAAGACATTCAAGACAGAGTTTAAAGTAAGTATTTTATATAGAAACTATGAATATATAGAAACAAAGTAGGAAAAAGGCTTTCTGTTCTTTATATTTTTAAGTCAATGGCAATTGTGAAAAACAGACCTATGGCTTTCAGAGATATAAAAGTGATATTTTAGAGTCTGTTGATGCAACATATTTTCCCAGTGGTAGCTTTCTATAGATATATTGATAAACTATAAAGTAAATCCTATTATAACCCATGTTATTTTATTGAACCAACACTTCGTGTAAAAACTGTTGTATAGTGAGTTTCATACTTAGAAAGAGTATTATTGTTAGATCATTATGCTATTCTATTTAACTATATCAAGGTATGTGTGATTGAAGAAATTGTCTTTATGTATTATTCAGTGAAAGTTTAGATTAGATCAAGTTGGTTCCAGTGAAATTCAAATTATGTATTTCTGTATGGAAACTAATCAATGCCTAAGATAAAATGAATTATATTAAGTTAGAACAATAATAAAAGTATTTTAAAATATAATTTTGGGGTCTATAATAGAAAGTTTGAATAAATTATACAAAATTACCTTTTCAACCATAGCATGTAACACATCACAGAAAAAAAAGCCAGGCAAAATTCTGATTAGTGATTATCCTCCTCCAAAGACCAGCATTTTGTCTGCAGTATAAAGAAACTAACAGCTAACATTTTCCAACACTTGATATCAACAAATTTCCCTTAGTTAAAAATAAGATAAAAAATAAAAATAGGAAAAAAATAAATTTCGTATTTTCTTTTATTTATGACCTTTCTAGCATTCCTTATGTCTTGATGTAATTCCAAGTTCCTGTCTGGTGTCAGATTTTGCATAAAGAAATTTTTTAAGAGTTTCCTTTAGTGTGAGAGTAGTGGTAATAAATTCTCTCCACTTATGTTTCTATGGAGAAAAAGGGTTTTCTCACAGTTTTTGAGATATATTTTCACTGAATATAGAAGTATAGGATGACAGGTTTTTTTTCTTCTGATCACTTTAAAGCTTTCTCTTCATTTTCTTCTGCTGCATGGTTTCTAATAAAAAGTATACTACAATCCTCATCTCTATTCTTCTGAATAATTTTTTATTTGTCTGCCTTAAGGATTTTGTCTTTATATTTAGTTTTTAGCTGTGTGAATAAATTCGTGTCTATATTTTATTTGTTTGGTTTTGTATTTATTATTTATTTCTTCTTTAAGCTTAATGCATCTGTGATCTATGACTGTAATTAATTTTGGAAAATTCTCATTACTGACCATTATCTCATAAATACTTTTTCCTGTTGTCTTCTCTGTCTCTCTCTCTCTCCCTCCCTTTTCTTTTATCCAGGATTCCAATTACACATACATTAGATCATTTTATATAGTCACATAGCTCTTGGATATTCTGTTCTTTTTTGCTGTCTTTCTCTTTTTTCTATTTCCTTTTCCAGTTTGGGTAAATTCTGTTGACCTATCTTCAAGTTTACTGATTCTGTTTTTGGCTGTATCACATTTACTAATTGTTCCGGAAAAGACATTCTTTATCTGTCTTTCTATACTTCCCATATCTAATATTTGTGTTTTATTTTTCCTTAAAAGTTCCATCTCTCTGCTGAAATGACCATAGCTGGGTATGAATGTTGCCCATCTTTTCAATTTGGGCCTCTCACATATTAATCATCTTTTTAAAAATTCTCTGATTGTTTCAACATCTATATCGTGTCTGTATCTGGTCCTATACAATTTTTTGTCTCTTAACAGCACATTTATTTTATTTTATGTTTTGCTTCCTTGTGCATCTCATGTTTTTTGGTTGAAATGGAGACATCTTACATAGTATAGTAGAAACTGAGTTAAATATTATTGGTTCCAGGAAATAAACACTCTTTATCTCTTGCTGATCTTCCACATGAACAGTTGAGTCAGTCAGAGTTTAGATTTTGCCGTTGCTATGAGTAGCCTCAGTGAATCATTATCTTTATTTTTGTCTAGTCTTACCTCACATTTAGGCTGGGTGATGGTTTACCAGAGGATTTTTCTCAATGATTACTCCATCATCGGCTTTAGATCTTTCCTCTGTCCCTTGCCTAAACTTCAGAGAATCTCTCTGTCTCTCTCTCTCTTTCTCTCTTTGTTTCTCTGCTCTTGACCCTCTGTCAGCAAGAGATTGCCATTGCATATCCCTCAATGCTTATTAGACTAGTGGTGGAGAAAAAAGGTGGTCCTCTCTGTTGTTCTGGTTCAGGCTCTGTCTTAGCCAGGTGCTTGCTTTGGTTCTTGTGGATGAGGCTTCTTCAGTGATTTTACGCTTCCTTCACCTGAAAGAGATCTCAAATGGTTTCACTTCCTGTTCCTCAACAACCAGTGGAAATATTATTTTCTTTTCCCTTTCTCCTGCCTCAGTAGATCTTCATCTGTGCAGTGAGTGTAACAGACTTTGTGTCTCTTCCTCTAGAAGTTTATGGCTTTTGTTCAGGAGGGGAAATAGGGAAGAAGCTTCTGAGTGAGCCTTCTTGTCCTTCGTGCAGCAGATGCTGTTCCCTCCCCCAGGCTTGTGCCATGAGGGAGGCTTTCCCAGTTCTCTGCCCCCAATATTCCTCATAAGAACTGTGGAGAGGATCTTGCGAGTTAGTGTAAATTTCTCCTGAGCTGTATTTCTAGATGCTTACACTAGTACACACTCAGCCTTCAGCAGTTCACTGAAAATTTTAGTTGAATTTTGAACAATTTTTTTAACTGGCTTGTGTGAAATCTGACATTGACCACAAGTAAGCAAGTATTCACATCTGCCTCTCATTAGAGGGGCCTATTTTTCCTTAAATTTTAAATTGTTTGCTTGCCCTGTGACCTCAGCACTCAATAATTCAAGAAAAGCTGTAATTTTACGAATTATCTGATTTTTTGTTGCTATTCGTTTAGGAGTGATGATTTTTCTATCTTTTTACACAAATATAGGTTTTTATTTGATCCATACATCAACATTTAAAAATACTTCTGTTTTTATGTCCAGTTTACAGGAGAAGAAACTGAAGTTCAAAGAGGTAATTAATTTCCTCAATATTTTAAAAAACCAAAATTGAACAACACAGTGAAGACTCCAGGCTTGGTCTATGTGTATAATTCTAGAAGCAGAAGTAGGAATTTCTAGAGGCATTTATCTCATGCCCATCTTTAACAACAGTCTGAAGGCTTATGGAACTAATGTTATTGGAAACTCAAATCTATGTTATAGAAAAAAACCTATATTAAGTTTACTATATAGTTAACTTAACCTTCATTATATACAATTACAGATGACTTACAAGAGAGTTGTAATAAATTTCAAACACTTTCCATTAAGACTAAAGTTTTTTAAGGTACTGTTTTATTTTGGGTTCAGACTTATTTTCTCCCAGATTCTGCAAACCCAGCCAACTTTTGTGGTCCATACTAGCCTTGGTCTACATTAATTCTGCATTTCCCTCGCTCCCCTCATCCTCTTCCCTCTCTCTTTCTTGCGTTAGGACTCATATTACACAGAAGGCTCCCATCTCTTTCCAAGGTTGCTTAATGTTTAGTCGTCAATGATTGATGACAAGCAAACCTGTCCTAAAATAAATTCTGCAAAAAATGACCATAACTGTTTTGTTTATTTTCCAAATATGGGATCATTTTCTCTGTGTGATTTTCTCTTCATGGCCTAGCACTGTTCTGAACAGACTTTGTTCTATGGGTAAGTGCTTCTCATTCTGTCCTCTTCTCTATCTCACCGTGGTAATTGGGTGGCTTTTTAGTACACAGAAGATCTTCCAGCTGGAGCATTATTAGAAAACAACCTCATTTATCGCAGAAAAATAAACTCTGTCACACCCTCTCTGAAACACTATTTACTAGTTAAAACACTTTAGCAGCTAAAGAGCATCAGAAAGATTTGAAACTTTTCAAGGCAGCCATTAAATGAACCCCACAAAATTTGGATCAAGGACATCAGCTCAAAAGAAATATATAATATTCCCTATTCTTTTTGTTTACGATGATCCCTTCATGTAGTTGCACTACATCAATATTAAGTGATGTACTTAGAATTTTAGATTCTTTTTTTATACTTTAAGTTCTAGGGTACATGTGCATAACTTGCAGGTTTGTTACATATGTATACCTGTGCCATGTTGGCGTGCTGCAGCCATCAACTCGTCAGCACCCATCAACTCGTCATTTACATCAGGTATAACTCCCAATGCAATCCCTCCCTCCTCCCCCCTCCCCGTGATAGGCCCCGGTGTGTGATGTTCCCCTTCCCGAGTCCAAGTAATCTCATTGTTCAGTTCCCACCTATGAGTGACAACATGCGGTGTTTGGTTTTCTGTTCTTGCGATAGTTTGCTGAGAATGATGGTTTCCAGCTGCATCCATGTCCCTACAAAGGACACAAACTCATCCTTTTTTATGGCTGCATAGTATTCCATGGTGTATATGTGCCACATTTTCTTAATCCACTCTGTCACTGATGGACATTGGGGTTGATTCCAAGTCTTTGCTATTGTGAATAGTGCTGCAATAAACATACGAGTGCATGTGTCTTTATAGCAGCATGATTTATAATCCTTTGGGTATATACCCAGTAATGGGATGGCTGGGTCATATGGTACTTCTAGTTCTAGATCCTTGAGGAATCGCCATACTGTTTTCCATAATGGTTGAACTAGTTTACAATCCCACCAACAGTGTAAAAGTGTTCCTATTTCTCCACATCCTCTCCAGCACCTGTTGTTTCCTGACTTAGAGCCTCTGGGATCCTTGCTAAAACTTTTCTGATGGGTGGATATACAGCCTCGATTTGATGCTTCTCTCAACTGCTCACCAACCTAATTACTTTCATCTGGACAAATTCTAGTTTGTCCCATTGTGATTTTTTTCAATATTGATTTCACTCATCAGAATTTGGAAAATTAATAGAAGATAATATTTGCATTGGGTATCATTGTTTTCAGTACAACAATAATCATATCTCAATTCTGTTACTTTCTATCTGTGTGACACTGGGAAAACAACTTAACCTTTCTGTGCCTCTGTTTATTCATCTGTAAAATGGAGCCAATAATATCAACTCCTTAAGAATTATTGTAGGAATAAAGCTAGTTGACATATATGAATATATGTTAAGCCCTTAGAACAGTGTTTGACCCATAATGATCTGTGAGAATTAACTAATATTTGTGGGTTGGGAGAAAAATCAACCTGGAGAAAAAACAAAAGTTGCTCTTTATCAGCAATTCCAAATATCCATAGATTTTTCCTAAAACTTAAGATTTTCCCAAAACTTAAAAGAGCTCACATTTTAAGAGAGTAACTTTTAGATAGGATCACTTAATCTTGAGAATGACAGAGAAACCTAGAAAAAATAAAAGTTGCTAACATTTGAATTCTTTTTATCAATAATATTTTGTTTGATGAACAATATTTTGTTTTTGTTGTTATTTCCCATTATTTGGGAACCAGTAATTGTGTTCATAATACACCGTATCTCCTCTCCTTTCCAATTTAAATGAATCAATCTTGAATCCACTTCACATGCATAGTTTTGTAATTTTATATTCACAACATGTTATTCATCTCTGAACTTTCCTTGCTACCATCCACAATCGGAATCCTTCAGATGAAATTTACAGACACTTGAAAATTAATTCTGCAAAAGGTTTCAGAGGCCATGGGATTTTTTAAAGAATACTTTTAGCTTAGATATCAGTAGTCATCTAAATTAATGTCTCCAGCATTATTTTCCACTTTGTGAATAATAAGTGAATCCATGAAATAAATGGGAAAGGAGTAATAGACAGAAAACTTTGACCAACCTTCTGAAGTTTTTTTGTATTTTGTGCTGAAATAGTTTGAAGGTAACTTGGTAAACTCAAATCTTTTAAGAGTCACCTTGGATGTTTATAGCACATTGTGGATTTTGACATTTTATTTCTTCTTCAATAAAAAAGCATAAATTTCTGACTACAAATTCTGGATGTTCACCTATATTAATTATTTTTCAGCCCAAAGAGAAAGCTAAGGGAATTTTCCACCTAATCAAGTTTTAACAAATAATGTATTGCTCTTCAACCATACTATCATATTAATTAGTTTATAATTACATGTTATAATAATTGCGATTATTGCTTTAGGCTTTTATGAAGAGCACCTTTAGTGAATATTAGTTTATACTCTAAAAAGTAATAAAGCAACAACTGCATCCTAGGTGTTACCTTACACTGTTCCCTTTTGACAAATACACTTCTGAAAGAAATGATGAATTCCTAATTGTCAGGACACCAAAATGGATCATGGAGAAAATAAACATCGTTTCCCACAGAGCTCAAAGCATCTACCTTACCTACTATCTGGAGAGATTAAGCTACTGGAGTATATTTTGATGGGCTTTTTACAGAAAGTTTGCTTCCTGAGGTGAAGTGGGTGAGAGAACTACTTATTACTTTGAGCTGCTTTGGGTATCAAGATTGTTGGGAGGATTACAACACAATAACATGTGAAAGTTATTTGACAACATTAAAACACTACAGGTCTCATATGTTTTGTGTAGGTTATGGGATATTATTAATATTTTTAGCAGACTAGTGATATAATATTTATTCTAGGATGCTTAATGTGAATGTGATTTGAAGGATAGCTTAGAGTGGGGAGAGACTACAGACTGGGGAACCAGATAGAAGACTATTTGCAATAGATATCATTGGTGCCTTATGAATAAATCATGGGACAGGACAATATGGGACAGAACAAATAGCATAGACGTGGGTAACTTAGATCATCATTAAAGTCCCTTTCAACATTGACACTTGGAGTTGGTAAATACTTAAATAGGATTTGGCAATTGATTAGAATATGAAAATATGAAAAAATCAATTCCCTTGCCATTTATATACTCGCAATTTTATATTAAATCCACAAATGCCTAAATTTCATGCAGAATGGTAGGGATTGGAGATGGACCATGAGTTTGGTTGCAGGTAGACTTGAAAGAATGATAATGTCTCTATGCAAATAGGGACTGCAAGGGAGACTTACAGGTAGTGGTCATGTATAACGCTTGATGTATCAGATGGGAAAATGTGGTAAATAAGGTTTTGGACATTTTGAATTTTAGAGGCTACAGGGATATCTAAGGGGAGATATTTCTCAGGTATCTCACCTGGGATCCTGAAGCTCATGAGAAAGGCAGATTTAAAGATGCAATTTCGGTGTTATCTGCATATAGAAAATGAATGGCAAGATTTGAAATTTCCTGGAATAGTTCATTTCTGATCTTTTGAGAAGTCTATTTCTTTCAATCTCAAGGATTAAAACAGAACTTTAGACACTACCTGGTCCCCAGAGCTAGTGTCATTGTGTAAGGCCTTGTGAGTTAAAATGGAGCAGTCAGAAGCAAAACAATGAAAAGTTCAACATTGTAGTGGAATAAAGAAGCCAGAAATCAGAGGTTTAAGGCCAATGGGGTGATATTAAGCAGTGAGTTTGGGTCAAGAAGGAGGTTATAACCAGGAAATTAGTCGAGAGCTAAAAAAGAGATGAATTTGTTCAGGAACAGAAAGGAACCTAATGTGTCAGTAGCTTGAAGTTAGCAGTTCTGGGCTATTTCTAAAATCACAGCGAGATGGTTGTGAATCTCTATTTAAAGATATTGGGCCAAATCTGATAGTAAGAAATTTTTACACAGACCATCATCCCATCCTCCATCTTCACTATGTTTTTCTTCAATGTCTCCCTTAAGTAGATTAAAATTTTTTTTACAAATATCAAGAGGCACTGTTATTCTTACCTATTTGGCACTAAATAAAGAATTTTACAAATATCAAGAGGCACTGTTATTCTTACCTATTTGGCACTAAATAAAGCTTTCTTCCATAAGTGGTGCTAACTTCATTTTTCTGAATGTAGTCTATGCTATCTTTTCTTTTTGTTAATTGAATTATAACTTAGTGGGAAAGATGCACAAGCCATCAGAATATATCTTTTGAATAAAGTTATATTTGAATGTTTATCCAAAAATATGTTTTTGTCAAATCTTTGCTTAATCAAAAACTATTTTAATTAAACAAGTTTCTTTTAGCCAGTTGCAATAGCTATGTAGATACTTTGTTCCAAAAGGCATCTGAGGGAATCTCTTTTGTAAATGAGAAACATTTTTATTCATGGTAAATGAGATAGGATCCAATTTTCACTCAATTAAATTATTTTAATATATTGATGAAAGCCAAGTTTTAGAAATCTTATCCTCTTTGTTATTGATAAGCTGATGGTTAATTAAACACCATCAGTTCTGTCAGTGGAATCTAAAAGATGAAGTGCCGTTAATTCCTTATGTAGAGAAGCAATTACCAAGATGTGAAAGTATGTGAGTTTCAATTTATTCAACAAATATTTATTGAGATTTCACCATATGCCAGGGACTTTTTAACCTATATTTCTCTGAAGAAGCTGGGTGAGTTTCACTATGAGGCAAGTGAATTTAGATTATAATTGCAAATAAGGTTTACAAAAAAGGATATTATAACATAAGGCAAGAATTTTATATGCCCATAATAATAAAATGAATTGGATCTAGTTACAGAATCTCTCAGTGTGATATATAAAAAATATTGCATTAATTTTCAGTTGTTCTTCAGAGGATTTTATCTCTGTGTGCAAAACTGGAAGCTTTTTGAGGTAAAAATTAGTTTCAGTTTTGACACATCATTTTGTAGCCCTATACTTAAAATGTTGGGGTACAGTTGACAGTTGAAGATAATTTTTCAACATCTCAGAAGTATCTGGCATTATTAAGCTTCCAGGTGGGAGACTCTAAAGTGGGATTTGTGTCCAACTAAGAAATGTAACAGCTATGAGGAATAAAACAGAAATGTAAATTTGCAAGTAACACAAGCACATGCTTTTACCGAAATATACAGATATATCTATAAATCCATATACATACGGATTTGTGTATATATATATGGAATTCAAATTAAGATTAATCTTTTCTAATGGCACTTTAAGGCACAGAGGATAGTCGAATTTTAAACTTGAAATCGGTGCCTAATCTGCCATTCAGTTGCCTGTGAAAAATACATCCTTATTAGAAATCCATTGCAGGCCGAGCGTGGTGGCTCACACCTGTAATCCCAGAACTTTGGGAGACTGAGGCAGGCAGATCACTTGAGCTCAGAAGTTTGAGATCAGCCTGGGAAACATGGCAAAAACTCATCTCTACAATAAAATAGAACAATTAGCCAGGCATGGTGGTACATACCTGCAGACCCAACTACTTGGGAGGCTGAGGTGGGAGGATTGCTTGAGCCCAGGAAATTGAGGCTGAAGTGAGCTGAGATCACACCACTGCACTCCACCCTGGGCGAAAGTGAGACCCTGTGGTGCAATAATCGTAATGTAATGTAGAATTTTCTTATGTTTAATTTTAAATCTCATTTTACACATTAAAGGTCCTATTTTCTCTTGCTCTCCTTCATCCATACAACGTAGTATTTTTTTGTTGTTGCTGTTGTCACCCAGGCTGGAGTGCAGTGGCATGATCTCGGCTCACTGCAACCTCCACCTTCTGGGTTCAAGCGATTCACCTGCCTCAGCCTCCTGAGTAGCTGGGACTACAGGCGACCGCCACCACCCCCGGCTGTTTTTTTTTTTTTTTTTTTTTTTTTTTGTATTTTTAGTAGACACGGGGTTTCACCGTGTTAGCGAGGCTGGTCTTGACCTGACCTTGTAATCTGACCACCTTAGTCTCCCAAAGTGCTGGGATTACAGGTGTGAGCCGCCGTGCCTGGCCTAAAAAGTAGTATTCTACAATTATGTTACTATATAGCAGAAAGTGAATGGCTTTGGAGGGAATAAGGCAGTTCTTGGTTTGATTGTCAGGTTCACCACTTAATACTTTATGTAATCTTGATCCAACTATTTAAAATTTGAAGGCTCCGTTTTCTATTTGTTAAAGAAACAACAACTCATAAGCTTTAGGATGAAAAGGAAAACATACATAGAAAGTGTATAGAGCCTGTCAGTTTATTTCGTTTCCTAAGTTGTTTACCAATATCCGTAATTCATCCATTCATTTATTCATTCAATGAATCTTTATTAAGTGCCTACCTTGTGTCAAGCACTGTATTAGGCACGGTGAAATAAAATAAATCCTGCCTCGAGGAGCTTATATTCTTATTTGTGAGATGTGACTACATTCTTACTAAGAAAGTTAATCACATACTTGCCTGTGAAATTATAAATATGTATAATTATAAAACTATCTTCTCTAAGCTAAAAAGAAACCCTATCTCTAAATCTATATTTCCTTCATCTCTTTATTGCCTTTCTTTAGCCATTCCTGTTTCCCTTGGCAATTACAATAGTTTTTATGTGTGTACTTCTGTATTAGGCTTGAAATGGAGTTAGAAGGATGGGAAAGGTATACAGAAATGTGATTCCCTACCCCAAAAGTGCTGAATGTCACAGCAAACAAAAAAATCAGGGCCAGGTGCGGTGGTTCGTGCCTGTAATCCCAGCACTTTGGGAGGTCGAGGCGGGCAGATCACCAGAAGTCTAGAGTTCGAGATCAGCCTGGCTAACATGGTGAAACCTGGTCTCCACTAAAATATACAAAATTAGCTGGGTGTGGTGGTGCGCACCTGTAATCCCAGCTATTCAAGAGGCTGAGGCAGGAGAATTGCTTGAACCTGGGAGGCGGAGGTTGTAGTGAGCTGGGATTGCGCCACTGCGTTCCAGCCTGGGAGACAGAGTGAGACTTGGTCTCCAAAAAAAAAAAAAAAAAGTATTTAACTTTGAGTACATAATGTGTTAAGTGAAATAAAAATATAATTATGAATATAGAACCATTTGTTAAACAACAAATAGAAATAAACACAATGAGAATTCAGATAAGGAAGAAAAAGTCAATATAAAATTAATCAAAAGAAACCTTCACAAAAGTGGTGGGTTTCAAGCCAACTTTAAAGGATGGATATATTTTCAACACATGGAGAAGAGAAGAAAAATCATGAGAGGGTAACCTTTTATTTTGCTTCCAGCCCCTAATGCCCAGATCCTTAATGAGTATTATTATTCTAGTTGTGCCAGATTTCAGATAAATGAAACACCTTATCTAATTAGCAGAACACAACCTGGAAACTAATGCTTTTTGTGGTTTCACCAATAAATCCAAATTTACCAAATATTTTCTATTTTTCAATTTATTAAACCACGAAAATGGGGCTCTCCCTACAGTTCTGTTGTTAAATAACAGACAGGATCCATACATAGAGAGTTCAGGACCACCTTTAGTTGGGTAGGATCTAGCCTCTTCCACTCTCTAAGCCAGAAAATAAGGTATGTGGCCACAACCTTATGGCAATTTAAGCCTGACAGGCTTCAGTTCCTTCTTCTTCCATGGTTAGGGTTGTCCGACTAAGCTAGAGATGCATATGCAGATTGCAATTCTTATTTGGTTTGGAAATACTCTATCGCATCCCACCAGAAGCATGCATTATTCCCGACCATCTACTTTTTCTCAGTTCTATGTATAGTGATGTTTTTAGGCAGCTAATTATTCCAAGGCGAATGAAGAGAAGTGTCTAAACCTCTCTTGCTGCCATCTACTTCCTGCATAGGTCATCCTCGGAGTACTCTCTGAATGCACACAGAGATTGAGAATAACTGATTTGCTCAGAAGGTTCTGGATTCTGGTTTTGGTTCATTTTAAAGATAGCACCTACGTATTTAGGGGAAGAAGGCCTTTTTCTCTCTGGTCTTGGCAGTCCCTACATATCAAGGTTGGGCACTAAACCTATCAAGGAATCAGTGTATTCATCCTCATCTCCACTTACATATTTTGTGGCCTTCTGCTGAACTATGATTCTGGGCATGCAATATTAGGTAAGCTGTCCAATAATGTACTTTTGCGTTCATCTTCACCAAGGAAGCAGATCGTTGAATTTCTGCTCAGATATTTGGCATGCGACTTTTCTTCTTTGTTAGTTTGTAGCATTATGACCATTTCATTTATTCTATCTTGTACCACTGTCTGAATGCTTTAAATACTTTTATGACCATTTTTTTGGTTATAATGCTACATTCTGTTTTCATATAGTCACAGGTGTTTTAATCAGAATCCTAGGAGACCTTTATTAGTCTACCTCCATGCTGATTCCAACGTTCATTTTTGAAACTTGAACTGGCTACATAATTTACAAGGCCTAGTGCAAAATGAAAATGCAGAGCCCCTTGTTCAGAAATTCTTAAGTCAAGAGCGCAGGAAGACAGAACATAAACCAAACGTGGTTACTTTCTAAGTGTTGTGCCCTGTGTGACTGCACAGGTTACACGGCCATAAAGCTGGCCCACTTAAAACTGTCTCCAACTTTGTTCAGGTTTGTGGTCTCTGCCATCTCGATGTTCCCTTTCTCCCTACTAGAACTTCTCAATTCCTTGACTGATTTTACTCCTCTGCTTTAAGCTCTTTAAATGTGGGTGAATCCAAGATTATAGTTCCCATTCTCTGATATTGTTTTGCTACTATATAACTCTAAGAAATCACAAGTAGTTTAATGATTACTGCTTTCTGAAGGTGACTCTAAACTTAATATCTGAAGCCTTCATGGTTCTCATGAATGGAGGAACAAATTTCTGATTGCAAGCAGACATTTATGCTGATATCTAATACATCTAAAATGGAATCCTTCTTATCCTCAGGCTTTTTCCTAGGAATTCTCTTTAAACATTTTGAACATTTGTTCTCTTCAGCTTCACAAATATAAATCATAATCAACGTCTGTTAAAAAAATTTTGGTTACTAACCTTAATATTTGTCTGATATTTTCATCTATTCTATCTTGTATCACCGTCTGAATGCTTTAAGTACTTTAAAAAATTTTCTTCTTTTTTTGGAAAATGACCTAGTATAAGTAATAATATCTTGAGAAATGTGAATTGGAAAAATCGACTTTTTATGATTTTTTAAAGATAAAATCATAAAAAATACTCTTGCTTAAAGATATATTCAACTTATCTTTAAATCATGGAGAATGAACTTTATTTTCATTTCTGGTGTTATGTTCTAGGAAATATCCTTAGTAAAGAGTCAACTGAAAGCTCTTTTGCTTTTTTAATACATTGAAAAAAAGTGCATATTTTATAGCACATTAGTAAACTGGTAAAGGCTTTTTCTAACATAATAAGATTTTTAAATAAAACATATGTACTATGTTAACAGCATGTTACAAAAACAGCTAACAGTAATTAGGAATTTCTGTGATTTTTTAAAATAGAAAAATATCTTCCATTTCTCATGTATTTAATTCAATTTTACATTAATGCTGAAGCAAACCACATGGCACTGTGCTTTTATTTGTACTGTACTCTATAGCATCCCATTTTATTTATTTTATTTTACTTTTATTCTGATTGACCATGTTAGTCAGGCTGTATCATCTTTGCCAAAGACAACCTCAGAATATTTTCTGCATTTAACCAACATAAGCCATTCACAGTATTGGTGTTTTCTTTTGTTAATTTGAGGAGAAGCAAGCTTCAAATTTTGAAAATATGCAAGTAGCCTGTGGTTTTTACCTGCTAGTTTTATTTAAGTATTTTATAGCAAAATAAATTGTCAAGTTTGGTACACTCTACAAGTAGTTACTTAACACTGTATTCATGGAATCCATAAATAAGGTTTGATTTCTTTTTCCACCTAGGAATTATTTTTCTGTTCTGCTAGTGAAGTACTCGGAGGTTCATTCCTAGCCAAACATTCATCTCAATTATTTGAATTGGCTCCCTGCAGATAGCCCTTAATACGTAATATCATTCACTTACAAAATCGTTGCCACAGACATCTGCCAGTGCTCAACCTGGTGGCACAGATGTGTAAAAACATTTCAAATGATGTCTTTAGACATGCAGAGAATAGCGCTATAACATAATGTTTAGTACTATAATTTTTCTTCATTCACTCTCTCTATTTACCTAGTCTCCTATGTCAGCAGCATTGTCACTGCTAAATCTTTTGGAACATGTGGTAAATTAGTTTGGCTGTTAAGTTAGGTGGGAAAATAAAAGGTATACATTTACTAATTTTTTCCTTGGGATTTCTGATTAGACACTATGGCTTACTCGTCCTATATTATTGTTGTAATTACCATACCTAGTACTTTTCTTTGGGCAAGTGTATTAGTCCATTCATGAATTGTTATAAAGAACTACCGGAGACTGAGCCATTTGTAATGTAAAGAGGTTTAATTGACTCACAGTTCCACAGGCTGTACAGGAAATATGGTTGGGGAGGCCTCAGGGAAACTTACAATCATGGCAGAAGGGGAAGGGTAAGCAGGCACCTCTTCACATGGTGGAGCAGGAGAGCGAGAAAGAAGGCGGAAGTGTCACACACTTTTAAATAACCAGATCTTGTGAGAACTCACACACAGAGCAGCAAGTGGGGAGGTCCACTCCCATGACCCTGTCACCTCCTACCAGGTCATTCCTCCAACACTGAAAATTACAATTAGGTATGTGATTTGGATGGGGACACAGAGCCAAATCATATCAGCAAGCATAATAAAACACAAGCTCTTAGAAAGCTAAGAAACTACCACTTTTATGTATAATAAGAGCCGTTAAAGGTTTTTATCTTTTTATGTTACTAGAAAAGCAGGTCCTCTGAATTTTTAGAAAAATAGTTGAGTTATAGGGATCAAGGCATGCATGTTAGCTATGGAGTTCATCCATACAAAAATATTTAAAATCCCTATATAACATGCATCCCTATATAACAGCAAGCCTCCAGGTCTTTGCATGAGTAAGTCTCTCTAATCTGGATGCCTTCTTCAGCCTTTCTAATTGCTGGCAAGGGTGCTGATTCCCACTGGGTGAACCATTTGTTTAGATTCAGTTCAGCTGCATCTTCCTCTGTGAAACAGTTCTCCAATATCAATATCTCTTCATGATCTTCCCATTTCAACTCTCAAACTCCTACCCAATATGCCATTCAGGAGCTTAGGGAAAACAATAGTTTTGCAATATATTTAGTTCTCCCACTTAATAAAACTAACACTTGGGTAGCAATAAGACTACTTTTTGGTGTTAGGGTCTAGGAAACATTCTTGTTAAATAATCAACTAAAATTTAATCTTATATAATAAGTTTTGGTTATAAAATACTGTTGAAGTACAAAATATCTTTTTATATAATTAAGTTTGGTTACGAAATACATTGGAAAAATTGTTTAGATTGCATTATATCCAGTTTCCTCATTTGTATGATAAGGAAAAATGCACATAGGATTGTTGCGATGATTAAAGACATTTTAAATAAAGTATGTGGTACACAAGGGACAATCAGTGAATTGTCACTATTATAAAGTCATTTGTCACGTAGGCTTTCTAAGTATTTATTCCCTTTTCTTGCAAAATTCTTGAAGACAGGATCTGTGACTTGTCCACCTCCGTATATTCAGCACCCAAAATAGAACCTGGCATCTAGGCAATATTTAATAGGCATTGATTAACATAAAATATATAGGATATAAAATATTAAGATGTAAGTAGTTGACTTTTTTATTACTCACTGATGGTTTGAGTGCAAAGAGATGACTGGAATTTAGTGTAGATGCTAAAAACTATGTTAATAAGGATCAAGATGAGTTCATCTTCAATCATAGAGTCATAAAGTCCAAATACCAATGAGTTTGAAGAACATTTTGCCCTTTAAAATACTAGTTTGCTTTTACATTTAGTATATAATTTCAGTGAGTATAACTAAAAAGACTCATTCACATGACTCAATGAGCAATTCTCTGACTAGAAAGATTCTATCTAGAGTCATAAAAAGCCAGGTGTTTTGCAGCTGTCTAAGTGACTTCACACCTTTTCTTGTTATAAAATATTTAATGTTATTTTTATCACCTTACAGTTTAAAAAAAAGAACTGAACCCCTTTCAAAAGTTCTGTTGATTTCCCAGTTACTATCTTGTCCACCCAAATGTAAGAGAAAATGCCTTTCCAGGATAAAAGCAATATTCAGAATTCCATAATTGACTTTTGGTTATGTACGTGTGACCCCGGATGAAATACTTCCTGAATCTTTCTTATTAATACATATGGGATGATTATTGAACTAGTAGCCTCATAAACGCATGTAAGTACACACACAAACATCCTAATATATACATACATTCAAGCCTGCATACATATATATCTTCCAATACCTCCAGAAATAAGCATCAGAGTCTGTGCCAAGAAACTGACTAGCTAAATAGAGATATGCCAGCTGGATGATGCATTTCTAAACCAAACATCTGCTTCCAATATTAGCAACCAAAAATTTTAATGCAGGCAGGTGTCATATACACTGAAATATTTGGAAAAGAGAGGGTTAATTAAAATAAATATTAAAATGGGTGGAAATGAAAATAACTGATTAAAAGTAAGCCTTCATTTTTCTAGTAACACCTGCAGGCTGTACATGCATATGAAAACATACTCTACCAGATTTTGAAACTTATTTAAAACATTGTGATATTGATACAGAAAGAGATATACAAAGGAACAAAATATATGTGTATATAAACATATCTATCTATAGATAATCACATGGAAATTTGGTATAGAATGGAGAGACAATTACAAATCAGAAGGGGAAGACTGACTGACTAATAAAATGTACTGGGAATTAATGTCAAATATAGAATAAAATAAAATTACATTTTTCTTCATATTACACCCCCAATAAATTTCAGATATACATAAAACCCAAAGTAAAATATTCAATTTAGAAGAAAATAGGGGCAAATTTAAGACTTTAGGCAAGAGTGGAGTTTTTAAACAAGATACAAAAATAAAGACATACAATAAAATTTATTAAATTTGACCACATTAAAATAAAACCTTCTTCAACCTAAGACATCATGAATAAAGTTAAATCACAAAACTCAGATTGACAAAACATTTTCTTTTTTTTTCCTTTTTTTTTTTGAGACTGAGTTTCTCTCTTGTTGCCCTGGCTAGAGTGCAATGGCATAATCTCGGCTCACTGCAACCTCTGCCTATGAGGTTCAAGCGATTCTCCTGCCTCAGCCTCATGACAGCTGGGGTTACATGCATGCGCCACCACACCCAGCTAATTCTGTATGTTTTTTGGTAGAGAAAGGGTTTCTCCATGTTGGTCAGGCTGGTCTCGAACTCCCAACCTCAGGTGATCTGCCCACCTTGGCCTCCCAAAGTGCTGTGATTACCAGCAGGAGCCACTGTGCAGAACATTTTTATTTTTTTATTTTTATTTTTATTTATTTATTTATTTATTTTTTGAGACGGAATCTTGCTCTGTCGCCCAGGCTGGAGTGCAGTGGCCGGATCTCAGCTCACTGCAAGCTCCGCCTCCCGGGTTTATGCAATTTTCCTGCCTCAGCCTCCTGTGTAGCTGGGACTACAGGCGCCTGCCACCTTGCCCGGCTAGTTTTTTGTATATTTTAGTAGAGACGGGGTTTCACCGTGTTAGCCAGGATGGTCTTGATCTCCTGACCTTGTGATCCGCCCATCTCGGCCTCCCAAAGTGCTGGGATTACAGGCTTGAGCCACCGCGCCCGGCCCAGAACATTTTTAAAGGGTGTATAAACACACAGTATTACAATCTGTAACATAAAACTACTCAGTAGAAAAACAGTAACAGATTTTAAAAGGCTGTTTCATAAAAAAAGGACATGTGGCTAATAAGCATCTGAAAAGAGGTTTAATGTAACTAGTAATTAAGGACATGTGAAATCAAAACAATGCAACATTATTAAATACCCATATAGGCAGAAATTAAAAAGTCAATTTGATGTTGCTGAAAAACTGGATAAACAAAAATATTCATGCTCTTCAGGAAAAAATAAATTTTAAGTCAAAAACTACAAAAAAAGACAAAGAAGTTAATTATATAATTATAAAGGAGTCATTTCAGCAAGAGGATATAACAATGCATGTATGTGTATATATATTATATTTGTGTGTGTGTATATATATATATATGCACCCAACACTAGAGCACCCAGATATATAAAGCAAATATTACTATAGCTAAAGAGAGATTGACTCTGACACAATATTAGCTGGAGAATTCAACACCCCACCTTCAGCATTGGATAGAGTTTCCAAACAGAAAATCAATAAAGAAACATTGGACTTAATCTCCACTCCCCTATAGCCCAGGACTGGTCTAGAAATGCCATCCATGAGCCAAAGTCTGGAACCAGGGACCCTGAGAGCCTGCTTGGTGCTTTACCTCACTGCAGCTGAACTGGTAACTAAGCTGCAAGGCAAAATCCCCCTTTACTCTTTCATCTGCTTTTCTCAAGCAGATGGAGTCTCTCCTCATAGTCACCACAGCTGTGAATATTCTGGATCACACCTGAGCCCAGCATATCTCAAGAGTCATATACTCCTAGTTACTAGTACTGATTATTTGGCACCCAACGGCTCTTTAATCAACAGTTGATAAATCATGCCAGGGCTGGGTCCTTCCTCTCAAGGCAGCAGGTTCCCTTCTGACCCATGGTGTCTAGAAATGTCATCCGGGAACTAGGGTCTGAAGTGGGGTCCTCATGACTCTGCCCAGTGCCCTATTCTACTGGGCTGAGTTGATATCCAGGTTGCAAGAGTCCTTTTTACTCTCCCCTCTCCTCAAGCAGAAGAAAGGAATCTTTTCAGATCTATGAGCTGTGCTGCCTGGTGTTGGAGAAGGGGCACAAGCTTCCCTGGTTGGTGTCTCACTAGGTGCATGCCCTCCAACTCCACTGGCTCTGAACCCAGGACAGCACTAAGGCTTGCCTAGGAGTTGCAGTCATTGTATCTTAGACTACCTTTCAAGTTCATTTAGCACTCCAGAGCACTTCAGCCCTTGGTGGCAAGGCTTAGTAAAACTCAGGTTCTGACCACTGAATTGGGTGATTCTCCTCTGGCCAGGGCTCATCTAAATGCTCCCTCCATGTCCACGTGTGTTGGCTGAGTTCTGCCCAGTGATGACAGAAGTGAGTTTTAATGCGAAGCCCCACAATTGCTGTGCTTTCCCTCTTCCAAGCACATAGATTCTCTATCTCCACCCCGAGGCCACTGTCAGGGAATAGGAGATGGGTGGCATTGGAAATTCAAGACAGTCTGTCTTCAGTGTCTCTTTCAGCGATATGAAGTTAAAAAAACAAGTACTGTGATCACTCATCTGAGTTTTGGTTTTTAGAAGGTGCTTTTTTGTGTCAATAGTTGTTAAATTTGGTGTTCCTGAAGGGAGGATGATTGATGAAGTCTTCCATTTGGCCATCTTGCTTCACCTCCCTCTCCTAAATAGAATGTAATTTTCAAAAATTATGTACATAATTATATTTTATAACATATGAGGACATAAAAATGCCACTAAATTGAGATGTATCTAAGGTATTTCTTCTCTATCATAATATATTTTCAATATGGGAATGGATTCCACCTCAAAGAATGAATATACAAACTATTTTTTGTTAAGCTGAGTCATACTAAAATTATTTTATGCAAATAAAAGGCAAGAGTCGTTCAGAATTTTGAGATGGTTTTCTTATACTAGGGACTTATAAACGGTTATTCTAAATGAAAACAAAATGTTTTATCCAACAATCTCATTTGATTTGAATATACTTCAAAGAATTTAATTTCTTAAAGCTTTTGTTTTTACTACTTAATAGTTAAAGTTATTAATTTGTTAGGCATGATCTTCTTGTGAATACACACAGAAAAAAGGATTGTCTGTTTCCTAGTATTCTAATCCATTTCCATGATATCTATATCCTTAACTCCTCTCTAGACTCTCAGACTGCAAAAACAGCCTAGAGCAGAGCTTCTGGGAAAGTCCTATCAGCACTTAATATGTGATCATCCTAGTTCTGTAACATTGCCCTGAGCTTATATCTCCAAAATCGCATAACTGGATTTATGCTTGAAAACTTCGAATCATCGGTGGCCAAGGAAATACTTTTCTGCAGAGAGGTTTAAATTTTTAGTTGACAGTGTTGAATCTCAACTTGCTGAATTTGTTCTGGGTGAAATAATTTTCAGACTGTTTAGTTCATCATTTTTTGTAGAAAAAGGCTTCCTTTTTTTCGCATTTGATACGTTTCCCGTGATTATCAGTTAAGGTCCAGTAAGAAGGCAGGAACAAGAACAGGTTTCTTTTTGACCAGAGAAATATAAAGAATTGTTAATTAGCCATAAAGTCGTCAACTGAGCAACTGAAAGAGTAAAAAGGTAATTTTAACATCATGGAAGCACCAACTTCAGAAAGCAGGTACTACCCTTGGCTGGTAAAATAAGGAAAGATGTTAGAAAACTTAGACACTGAGAGGAAGACCCCATGGAACTGAAACTCCTGTCTCAAAGGACTGGGTGCTTCTAAGCAGAAGCTAATGTCTCTGAGGGGAAGTATGATAGACTTGGTGCTGCAAGTGTTGTAAAAATTGCAACAGCTGCTGTCACAGGACAAAACTGTCACTGCTGAGTTGATGAAGCCTTGCTGAAGTGAGGCTCACAGGAACCACAGTGTGCATGAAGCTCATTGGAAACAAGTAGGAAGGAGCAAGTACTTTCTTCTTCCTCCAGCCTTCCTCTAGCTCGCTCTACTGGCAGACTCTGAGAAAAACGAGCTGAACAGCTGAAATGACTGGTTGAATACCAGCCCTAACTCGACACATACGTAGTGTAAAAAGTTGGGATTGAAGCTGCGAAACAGAAATTTAATGGCTGTTATACTGTCTATATACCTACAAAATAGGAAGCTGCAACTATACAATGTAATGAAAGCGAGTAGATGTACAACTCAGTTTGTCTTGAATCATTCCAGTGTTCTACCCTTTTGACATCACAAACATAACTTGAAATTCAATGAATTCAGTATTTATTTTTTCACTCTTTTAAATACAATTTATTCACTACCTACTTTATAAAAAGTGCTATTCTGGGCTAGATATATATATATAGATAGATAGATAGATATCTATAGATATAGATACACATATAAATATATATTATATATCATATATCATATATATGATATATCATATCTTATATGATACATTATTTATTACATGATATATTTGTATATATAATATATGATATATGATATGTGATATATATCATATATATGTATAAATACACATACAAACACACACACATATATAGATATATATAAAATCTTGCTTTTCAGGTATATATACATATATACCTGAAAAAAATATATATATGCATCTAACTATACCCCTGCAGTCATAAAGGCCTCAGGTAAGTCTTTTAGTTGTTTAAGCCAGTTGTTAGAGGAGTTCATGAGGGCTCATAGATCATTTGAGAAAAAAGTTAAAAATTTATGAGGGAAACCTCCTGGTCTTAAAGGATGAGTAGAATTTTAAAATTGGATGCTGGCATTAGAAGAGTTTTGCAAACAGAGAGCATTCATGTTCATTCTGGGTTTATGGATAACTGGCAACAACCACATGACCTGATTTCAGACCTTCTCAACTGCAATCCTGGAGGCAGTACCATTAGCTCCAGCATGAGAAGGTCTGTACCTGCCAAAACTAATCTGTAAAGACAGGAGAAGGTGTTTTCTCTTTCAAATACACAAACATCAACACAACACTACACAATTTAAGAAGATTCAGGAAAATATGAAACCGCAAAGTAAACTAATAAAGCTCTGTAACTAATCCTAAAGAAATGGAAATCTATAAATTGCCTGACAAAAAATTCTAAGTAATTGTTTCAAGGATTCTCAGTGCACTACGTGAAAACAGACAGAAAACTCAGTGAAATCAGGAAAATAATACATGACAAATTGGAAGTTCAACAAAGAAATAGAAATTGCAAAAAAGAACCTAACAAATTCTGGAGCTGAAAAATATGGCAAATGAAATAAAATTGCAATACAGAACTTTAACAGCAGACTTGTTTAAGCAGAAGAATCAGTGAACTAAAAGACAGGTCATGTGAAATCATCCGGTCAAGGAAGAAAGGAAAGAAAATGAAAAGGGGGAAGGAAATACCACAGGATTTATTAGATACCATCAAGCAAAAAAAAAAAAAAAAAAAAAAAAAAAAAAAAAAAAAAAAAAAAAAGGATTATGAGATTTCCAGAGGAAAATAAAGAGAGAAAAATGCAGAAAATTTATTTTAAAAAGTAATGGGAGGGATATGGACATCTAAAGTCATGAAGCTTAGAGATTCCAAAACAGGATTAACCCAAAGAAGATTATACAGAGACACATTCTAATTAAATTATCAAGAATTTCTGTTCTTGTGATAGTTTGCTAAGAATGATAGTTTCCAGCTGCATCCATGTCCCTATAAAGGACACAAACTCATCCTTTTTGTTCTCACTCATAGGTGGGAACTGAACAATGAGATCACTTGGACTCGGGAAGGGGAACATCACACACCGGGGCCTATCATGGGGAGGGGGGAGGGGGGAGGGAATGCATTGGAGGGGGGCGGGGGGTGGGGGTTGGGAGTTATACCTGATGTAAATGACGAGTTGATGGGTGCTGACGAGTTGATGGTTGCAGCACACCAACATGGCACAAGTATACATATGTAACAAACCTGCACGTTATGCACATGTACCCTAGAACTTAAAGTATAATAAATAAAAAAATAAAAATAAAAATAAATAAATAAATAAATAAAATTATCAAGAATTAAAGACAGATAATTTTGAAACAAGCAAGTAATAACACCACATAAAAGGGAATTTTTATAAGTCTATCAGCAGATTTCTCTCAGCAGAGACCTTATATTATAGGAGAGAATTTAATGACATATACAAAGTTTTAAAAGAAAAACAGCTCCCAAACAAGAGTACTACTCCCAACAAACCTCTGGGAGATACAGGGATATTCTCAGGCAAATAAAACCTGAGAGAGATTGTCACCATTAGCCCTGCCTTACACAAAATGATAAAAAGTGTTCTTCATATTGAAATGAAATGATGCTAATTATTTTATGTTACTAATTGGTAACATGAAAACATATGAAAATATAAAACTCTTTTATAAAGGTAAACATATAGTCAAATTAAAAATACTCTAATACAGTAATAATGGGGCATATATTATTTTAACTTCAGTATAAAAATTCAAAGACAAAATTATTTCAAGATAGCTAGAGATACATAGGTATCTCTAGACACAACAAAGTATAAATTTCTTAATGAATAAACAACACAAAGATATGAAAAAATCTTGAGTGCTCATCAACTGATGAATAAAGAAAATGTGATGCATATATGTACTATATATATACATAAAGACTAGATTGTGCATATATTGCCTAATATTGCATTGTATGTGTGTATATGTATATACTTATATATACATATATATACACACACACACCCAAATGTGTGTGTGTGTATTGCATTGTGTGTGTTGATACACACACAACGCAATATTATCCAGCCTTTAAAACATATATCCTGACATTTGCAATAGCGCGGATGAACCTAGAGGAAATTATACTAAATGAAACAAGCTTGGCACAGAAAGACAAATACTGCATAATCTCATATATATGTAGAATCTAAAAAAAGTAAACTCAAAAAATAATAGAATAGGCTTGGGCCAAGTAGGGGGCAAAGATGTTGGGAAGGGTATGAAGACTCAGTTATGAAAGATAAATGCATTCTAGAGAACTAATGTATAGCATTGGCAACTATAGTTAATAATACAGTATTGTATAATTGCAATTTGATAAGAAAGTTGGTTATAAGTATTCTCACCACATGCCAAAAAAAATCATAATTATGTGAGGTTATAGACATGTTAGCTTGATTGTGGTAATTATTTCACAATGTATGTGTATTTTAAGATACATTTTTGTACATCTTAAATATATTACAATTTTTATTTATCAAGTACACCTCAACAAAGCTAGAAAAAATCTGGACTTACGGAAAAACAAATATACATGTAAAGTGGCAAAAATCATCAGATTTACATTGACTACAATGTTGATATAAGAGAATGATGAGAGAGAAGTCTATGGAGGAGATTAAGAATCAGACTATGGAACCTTTTAATGCTATGCTAGGAAACTTGCCATTTGTTTAATGGGTACACAAATAGTTAAGAAAATCTTTACAAGGTTAAACTAATGACTATGCAGAGATTGAATCACAGAAGAGAGGACATACTGGAAAATATTGCAGGAAGATTAGTAATGAAGCCAAACCAGTAGAAAGAGGAGGTAATAAAGTACCTGAATGATATATGCATATCTATTTCTGTCTTTTTTATATACAGTGAGCCTCCCATTTCTACATAAGATAGATGTGGTGCTAAAAATGTTTTCTATGTAGGTGGTTAGCCTCTGCTTTCATGTTCATAGTACAGCTGTCCCTTTCCATGTTATTTTTAAGAATTATAAAATATGTATGCAACAGTCAGATACAGTGTGAATAGAAAAAAAACCTATTGAAATCCCTCCTTATATTAAATCTAATTTCCTAATTATAGACTCTTTTTTGGATTAAATCTTTATAATATTAATAATAAGAATAGTTGACTGAAGAATTTTATTAAGGTAAAATATACAGGAATAATATCAACATGCCATAAATTATAAAGAACCATAATTGTAAAACAGATTATTACACTGGCTAAAAATATATGGATATGTATGTGTGTAGATACACACATATATGCACATATGCATACACATCTGAAATTGTTTAGTATTGGAATATTTGGATTTACAAATATTCCAATACTAAACAATTAGCCTTAGCTAATTTCTATGACAAACAATGCCTATGGGAATAAACTCAAAAATGTTTAATGAAGTTACTTCATATTTTATTCACTGCCACCACCACCACTAGAACTCTCACTTTTTCTTTGTGATTTAATTCATTAGCCATTAAAGTGATTTGGCATGTAGTTTCTCTCTCCTAGTGTCTTTAATGAATGTTTTCTCACTATTCTTTTGCTCGTACACTATTCTTCTGCATATGAACTACCTTCCCTAGACTAAACTCTTTTGTTTCCCTTTCAGCATCATCTTTGCCTTTTACAAGCTGTATAATCTTAGGGAAGTATGTAGAGCTTTTTGTGTCTGCAGTTACTTAACCTATAAAATAAGAGTTAAAGTAATACCTCCCACTGTGATAAAGATTCATATTGTAAACTATAGAGCAATCACTAAAAAAGTTAATTGAAAATGAGTGGTTTGTAACCCAATAGTGGACATAAAATATAACACTAAAACTTTAATTTAACTAAATTAAGGCAGGAAAAGGAGAAAAATAAACAAAAAAGGGAATGAATAGAAAACAATTAGCACTAAGACAGATTTACAACTAAGAAAGTCATTAATTATATTAAATATAAACTATATACATGAACATTCTAGTGAAAAGGCAGAGGGTGTCTGAATAATGTCCATAAGAAATCCATTTTGGATGTAAAGATGTTAAAATAGAATAATCTAAAAAGATATAATCTTCAAACACAAATAATAAGAAAGTTGAGGTAGTTATATTTTGGACTAAGTTAAAATAAAGATCCTACAAATCAAAATTATGGAATACCATTAAAGTAATGAAGAAAGTTAAGGCTTTAACTGATTGTACTAAAATAGAAAAAAAATTCTCATCGACTATCTACGATTCCATCTTAAGCTTGGAAGAGAGAATTAAATCAAATTAAGCATGAGAAAGGAAAGAATAAAGGTAAAATAAAAAAATCCATGAATTAGAGAAACCTCTACCTAGATTCACCTATTAGAAGATAAGATACAAATTATTAATATCACAGATAAAAGGAAAGATATTACTTCATCTTAAAAACATTATGCCGAACATAAGAAGCTAGACACAAAGAGTCTATATGTATAATTCCATTTATATGAAACTCAAGAAAAGGCAAATATAACTTAGAGTATAGAAATCATATCATGTAGCCAATTCCATGCATTTAAGATTTTTTTATTTCTTCATATTTCAGAGAGTTATAATATTTTACAGTTTTGCCTCTTTTGAAATGTTTAAACATAACTAAAGGTGGGACAAAGACCTTTATTTTCAGAGGAAGAAAATGATTAGGTTTTTATATCGCTATGTGGGATTCCTAACTCTCTTTACCTTTGGATTTTGCCATTCTCTGAACTTCTCCTTTATTGCTTTCAGTCTGTATCACACCACCCTGAGCCTGATTATATTGACTTAAATACGTAAATCCCTTAGGCACGAAACCGTACATTGTTGAACAAGTAGTGACCTACTTGTGACCTACTTTTTGTGATAAAAGCTAAGGAATTAAAAATAGCTAAGGAAGAATGAAATAGTATCAGCAATATATACATGTTATGTGTGTATACATATATACACACATACACATACACACACACACACACACATATATGATTGTACAAATCCAACACAAAAGTGCTGCTGGGAATTTTTCCAGGCATTTAAGAGATTGAGATTGGGGCCAAGTAGCCACAACATAGCAACAACTCTAGTGGGAGACAATTAAAGGTGGAACATCTCCATGTGAGCTAAAATATTGCATAATTTTGAGTGTTAAAATTAAATATCCTGTTCAATTAATTGCATGTTCAAAACAGAGTTTTCTTTTAAAGCACTGATCATAACACAGGCATGATAGAAAATCACTAGCAAAGCAGACCCCAAACTGAAATAATGTAAATGTTCCCCCCTACAAATAATATAAACCAAATATCAAACGTGCACTGTCACCTTAAAAAACGAAGATTTTTAAAGAAACATGTGAATTTAGTCTTGTCAAATACATTATATTTTAATGCATTCATCATTCGCAATATGTTTTCGGTTCCTATGATGTGTCAGGCACTCTAGTTACCTAATAAGAAATGATGATGTGATAGAAACAGTTCCTGCCTTTCAAAGCACTTACAGTGGACTAAGATAAACAAATAATTATATGAACAATTGTAAATAGTTAATTAATGGCCATGAACTATGTGGTGCAACAGGAGTCCCCATTTTAGAAGTCAGTGAAGGCTTCCTGGAAAAAGAAATACTTAAACCATGAGCAAAGAAGATTAGACATTGGTTAGGCAGAGTGGAAAGAAGGCTAGGAAGAACGTTTCTCGTGAGAGAAAGAGAGAATCAACCTTTCAGGAATGGAAAGTATGTCAGTAGAGAAGAAAAGCAAAACAGAACAAAAAGGTAGATAAGCACATGTGTGGATATGTAGATGAATAAATAGATGTAATATGCCTTTACTTTTCAAGTGTAAAACATTGTGTTTTATTTTTAAAACATTCAATTTTTGTAGAGTATATATTGAAAATTCTGCCAACAAATTTCCCAGGGAATCACATGCCCTCTCCTCCATTGCGTGGATGATTATTTCTGGCAATAATCTACCAACTGATCTCTATAGCGTTTGCTCCCCCACGTTTTCTCTCTCATACCAAGTGTTTTATTTCCAAAATGTAAGCTTAATCATGTCACTCTCCTGCTTAAATCTTTCACTGTCTTCCCACTCCCCTCAGGATAAAGACCACAAGATTTAAGCAGTCTTGGTTGGACTGGCCCCTGCCCACCTCTGCAGCCCCATGCCACTGCACATCCCCCCATAATGTCTGGGCTCCACATACTCTGTGTGTGTGTGTGTGTGTGTGTGTGTGTGTGTTTTCTTTTCCAGTTTAAGAAAATACAATGTTCCTGGAAAATTCAGCTCCTGGAATATACAGTTCCTTCCCCAACCCAGTATTTGCACAAGTCGTCCTTTCAGCCTGATGCCCATTTCCCTCTTCTGCTGTATTTATTCTGGCTTTTCTCAAATATCCCATTTGAGACCTTCCTGACCATTTGCCTACCCCCAAACGACGAATGGTCAAATGCTCTTCTTACACACTTTTACAGAGGAATAGTACCTCTCTTTCATGACAGTTATTACCATTGTAATTTTATATTTAATTGTATAATTATTAGATTAGTAGTGTCTGTTCCTGCAGTAGGTCATAGAGATCATGAGAGGAGGGACCTCATGGCCTCTGCAGGGATATGGACTGTATGATATGTTATATATTATTATATTTCCAGCTCTCAGTACAGTGCTTCACATATAGTAATAGCTCAATAAACATTTGTCGTTCAAAGGATTAAGTGCTATATCAAGAAAGCTGGTTACAAGGAAAGTTATTTATGTCAATTAGGTGAACTTAAAAAGCCAAGTCTATTGAAGTTCAACCAGTCATCAAACCGACGAGTGGCATAAAACTAAAGCTGAAGTTTTGTTTGTGGGTTTGCAAAACTGTCTCTAAACATAACACACTGCATTGATTTAAAGCCTCTGTGTGCTTACATTCACAAAAAGATTATCTTGTTCCTAGCCCTGGAAGAAAATTGAAGATGTCATTCTACGATTAAATTTTATTATTATTATTATTCTTTATTTTTATAGAGGCTTCCTCTATCGTCCAGGCTGGAGTGCAGTGGCGCAATCTTGGCTCACTGCAACCTCTGTCTCCAAGTTCAAGCGATTCTCCTGCTTCCACCTCTTGAGTACCTGGGATTACAGGCACGTGCCAACATACCTGGCTAATTGTTGTATTTTTAGTGGAGATGGGGTTTCTCCATGTTGGCAGGCTGGTCTCGAACTCCTGACCTCAGGTGATCTGCCCGCCTCGGCCTCCCAAAATGCTGGGATTACCAGCGTGAGCCACTGCACCAGGCCGAGTCTTGTTTTTCTCAGTGCAAATCAGTTTTACCTAATGTAACCATTGCTGTAGATTGTATTAGGTTGGTGCAAAAGTAATTGCTGTTTTTGCTGTTAAAAATAATGGACAAAACCACCATTATTTTTGCACCTACCTAATATCATCATCTCTTTCTGCAATGTTAGGGAGGCAGTGGGCATATTGGCCAGACTTTGAATGTAGAAAATATTCACTGATTTCAAATTGAATGACGCAATGTTATGATATGGTAAAAGAACCAATATTTGGGGTCTTAGGGCCCAGTTTATATTTCTATTCTGCTACCAATTCTGCATGAATTTGTGCAAATTACTGAACACTTAAATAAGGATGATGATCAGAAATGACTTAAGAACTTTGTGTCTTTCTAATTGACAAGTAAAAGATCTGAGAACCATTACAAATTTCTCTGGCAGAGCAATATAATTTTTTTCATAGCTCCTAGAGTCAGAATTTGATATTAATATATTTTTTCCTTTTTAATTTCAATTTGAAATTTAATTTGACAATCCATTGACTACTGCCTCAGAAAGAAAGGTAGTTTAATGAATTTTCATTTTTTATAAAACTAAGGTTTATTTGCTGTGATTTATGAAATCATTTATTTATTAGATATTTAAATGCAGGAATATTGAAGAAGAATAAAAATTCATAACACACTGCATTGGGCTCAATTCACTAGAAAGCATCATTCAGATTGAATCTCTCTCTATCTTTTTACACTTTTGTTTTCATTTTCTTGTTGAAAATATCAATCGCTGTTTATGTTGTATGCTAACTTTCTTATTATTTTTCTATTGATGTGAGAGATACCATAATAACAAGGATTCTCATCTTAGAATTACTGTTAAAACTCTCCAATGCCCTTGGGCTTGTTTACCATCTCTGTGAAGAAGTTTTTGGGTCTTTTTGTTTTTGTTTTTTTGGTTTGGATTGCATCATTTTAAAAAAGCTTTAAGAGATACTTTTAGAGGAGAGGATTTATTTATGCTTTTGTTTTTAGTTCAAGAAGGCACCTGAGTCCACTCATTTATGTTCCTTACTCCTGAACAGTCAGTTAAAATGAATTTTTTATAAGGTACAATTGTATTGCAATGAACAAAAGGACCAAGTGTGGAATACTCAACTGGAAATACTCAACAAATACTAGAAACGCTCAACAAATTTCTTGAACAAAAGAAAATAGATGGGTATTTGATGAAGTTGGAAGTTAATAGCCACAATCTAGAATGTGCTCAGAAAGCCCTACTGCTAAATAGTAAAACAGTGTGCCTGCCAGCCCCAGAGAGTCTCCAATGCAATCATGAGACATATCTAGAAATTCTTCAGAACACATCCCATCTTGCCTTGTATTTCTGCTTCCTCTACTTACAGCATACTTCCCTTTAATATCTTCATGTCTTTCCTCGTTTTGTTTAAATCCCCTCTCAAATGCTACTCTACCAAAGAGGTGTCCCTGAAACACTTTATCTAAACAAAACTGTCTCTTCTTTTTTGAAACCCATCAATCTGTATCTATTCTACTATGTCTTAATTTACTTCATGATACACAGCATATTATTTTCTCATGTTTTAATTTGTTCAATATCTCTTGCAAAGAAAGTAACCTTTAAAAAAGCATTAAATGAGGCCGGGCGCGGTGGCTCAAGCCTGTAATCCCAGCACTTTGGGAGGCCGAGACGGGCGGATCACGAGGTCAGGAGATCGAGACCATCCTGGTTAACACGGTGAAACCCCGTATCTACTAAAAAATACAAAAAATTAGCCGGGCGCGGTGGTGGGCGCCTGTAGTCCCAGCTACTCGGGAGGCTGAGGCAGGAGAATGGCGTGAACCCGGGAGGCGGAGCTTGCAGTGAGCTGAGATCCCGCCACTGCACTCCAGCCCGGGCGACAGAGCGAGACTCTGTCTCAAAAAAAAAAAAAAAAAAAAAAAAAAAAAAAAGCATTAAATGTATCTGTTTTGTTAAAATCTATATTCTCTAGCACCTTGAGCACAGCCTGGAACATTCAAACTACATAAATTTGTAGATTGACTCAGTGAATGGATGATTGAAATGTGGATAGAAACTTCTGTATGTGACCTTCACTCCATCTTCATAATTCCCTATTATAATATTTAAAATATCTAGTCAGATATTCACCCCCAATTTGTCAGTGTGTGGAAACAGAGTACTCTAAATAATTAATAAAGGGTCAAAGCAAACTGTAGCAATGAGTGTAGATGTTGATGCTTTAGGCATGTGAAGTTTCCTCAATACAGTGGCTTCATTCCCATCAGTTCCCCTATGTGTGCACAGTTCCAGTCAAGCTTATTTATTATTTAATTATTAAGCATAATAATTTATCAAGAATTGCTATATAATTAAAGATAGCATGTGGTATGACAATGAGAAAGCAGAACAGATAGGAAAATCTTAACCTAGAGGAGTCAAAGACAATTTTAAAAAGAAGTATTATATTTTAAATAAAACCTAATTCATATACCTAGAAAGGCTTGAGAAGATATTGCATCCCAAAACTAAAACAAGATTCTAGGAAGAAGGGACAAAAACAATAGAAAGCCCCTGATAATTAAAAATATGATAGATAAAATTAAAAAAGAAAAATAAAGTCAAGGAAATTCCCCACAATATAGTTTAAAGACAGAGCATAAGAGAAAAGACATATTAGTTTAAGAAGTCCAAGATTCACTTATAGGATTGCAGAAAGAGAAAATGAAGGAGAATAAATTCTCAATAAAATAACAAAATAACATTTCCTAGAAATGAAGAAAAGCATGATCTTTAAATTCAAATGACCTGCTAAATATAAAGAATAATAAATGACCAAAATAGCACACATAAGAGCATCACTGTGAAACTGCAGAATATTAAAGATGAAAAAAATATCTTTTTTGTTTGTATTTAGAAAATCATAATATTTTCATAAATTTTTTGTATTTCTTTACTTGAATTTTATTTTAGGTTTGGGGGTACATGTGAAGGTTGGCAACATAAAAAAAGTGTCATGAGAGTTTGTTGTGTGAATACATATTATTACATCACCCAGGTATTAAGCTCAGTACTCAATCATTATGTTTTCTGCTCCTCCCCCTCCTCTCACAGTCCCTCCTCAAGTAGACCCCAGTGTCTGTTGTTTCCTTCTTTGTGATCATAAATTCTTATCATTTAGCTCATTTGTAAGTGAGCACATGTGATATTTGGTTTTCTGTTCCTATGTTAGTTTACCAAGAATGATGGCCTCCAGCTACATCCATGTTCTTGCAAAAGACATGCTTTAGTACTTTTTATGGCTGCCTAATACTCCATGGTGTATATGTACCACATTTTCTTTATCCAGTCTGTCACTGATGGACATTTAGGTTGAGTCCATGTCTTTGCTATTGTGAATAGTGCTGCAATGAACATATGCATACATGTGTTTTTATAATGGAACAATTTATTACCCCAGTAATGGAAATGTCTATTTGAATGGTACTTTGGCTTTTAGCTTTTTGAGGAATCACCTACTGCTTTCCACAATGGTTGAAATAATTTACACTCCCACCAACAGTGTACAAGGATCCCTTTTCTCCTCAATCTCACCAGCATCTGTTATTTTTTGACTTTTTAGTAATAGACATTCTGACCGGTGTGATGGTTTTGATTTGCATTTCTCTAATAATCAGTGATATTGAGCTTTTCTTCATATGCTTGTTTACTGCATGTATGTCCTTTTTTGAGAAGTGTCTGTTCGTGGTCTTTGCCCACTTTTAAATGGGATTGTTTGTTTTTCTCTTGTAAATTTGTTTAAATTCCTTATAGATACTGGATTGTAGACCTTTGTCAGACGTATAGTTGCCAAATATTTTCACCCATTCTATAGGTTTTCTGTTTACTCTGTTGATAGTTTCTTTGGCTGTGCTGAAGCTCTTAAGTTTAATTAGATCCCATTTGTCAATTTTTGCTTTTGTTGTAATTGTCTTTGGTGTCTTTGTCTTGAAATTTTGCCCATTCCTATGTCCAAGATGGTATTGCCTGGGTTATCTTCCAGGGTTTTTATAGTTTGGAGGTTTACATTTAAGTCTCCAGTCATCCTGAGCTGATTTTTGTATATGGTTTAAGGAAGGGGTCCAGCTTCAATCTTCTGCATATGGCTAGCCAGTTACCGCAGCACCATTTACTGAATAGGAAATCTTTCCCCTGTTGCTTGTTTTTGTCAGCTTTGTCAAAGATCAGATGGTCATAGATGTTTGGCCTTATTTCTGGGCTCTCTATTCTGTTCCATTGGTCTATGTGCCTGTTTTTGTACCAGTACCATGCTGTTTTGGTCACTGTACCCTTGTAATATAGTTTGAAGTTAGATAATGTGATTCCTCCAGCTTTGTTCTTTTTGCTTAGGATTGCCTTGGCAATATACAAATGGCTAACAAACATAAGAAAAATGCTCAACATCACTAATGGTCAGGGAAATGCATATCAAAATCACAATGTAATACCACCATACTCCTTCAAGAAAGGCCATAATCAAAAAATCAAAAAGCAGCATATATTGGCATGAACGTGGTGATCAGGGAACACTTCTACACTACTGGTGGGAATATAAACTAGCACAACCACTGTGGAAAATAGTGGAAATTCCTTAAAGAACCAAAAGTAGAACCCCCATTTGATTCAGCAATCCCACTGCTGGGTATATATCCAGAAGAAAAGAAGTCATTATATGAAAAAGATACTTGCACACGCATGTTTATAGCAGGACAATTTGCATTTGTAAAATCATGGAGCCAACCCAAATTCCCATCAATCAACAAATAGACAAAGAAACTGTGAGAGATATATATGTGTATACACACACACACACACACAATTTGAACCCTCTATTTACTATTCTATCATATATATATGATGAGATATCATTATCAAATCTTATGTCATATATATATATATATATATATATATATATATGACAAAAAGGAATGGATTAATGGCATTTGCAGTGACCTAGATGAGATTGGAGACTATTATTCTACGTGAAGTAACTCAGGAATGGAAAACCAAACATTGTGTGTTCTCACTGTTATGTAGGGGCTAAGCTATGAGGACGCAAAGGCATAAGAATGACACAATAGACTTCGGGGACTTTCGGTGGGAGGGGGTGAGGGATAAAGACTTTAAATATGGTGCAGTGTATACTGCTCGGTTGATGAGTGCACCGAAATCTCACAAATCACCACTAAAGAACTTACTCATGTAACCAAACACCACCTGCACCCCCAATAACCGATGGAAATAATTATGCAGAGACCTTTTCACCAAGAGCTGGAATACTAGAATAAGGTAGCATCCTTATAAAACATAAAGAAAAATTATGATGAATAAAAGGACATATATTTATGTAGCTTTGTACTTTGATATTTTTCAAACTTAAATAAAAGTTTCTTGTTTCCTCAATTGATGATTTGCTCTCTCTTCACACACACACATACACACACACACACACACACATTTTTCTGAACCATTTGAAAATAAATTGCTGTCTTTCCCTTTTCACCTAAATACTTTAGTGTATATTTTCTGAAACAAAGACATTTCTTTACATAATCATGGTACAACTGTCAAAATCAGAAAATTTAACATTGATACATTGCTGTTGCTTATTCAAAGTTCATGTTCAAATTTCTTCAATGTCTCAATAACATCTTTAATAGCTACCTATATTTTTCTCAGCCCAGTATCTAATTCAGTATCTAATCCAGGATGACACACTGCAGCAGTGATCTTGTCTCTTTAACATAGAACAGTTCATCAGTCTTTCTTTGTCTTTCGTGACCTTAACATTTTTAAGAGACAGGCAAGCTATTTCATAGACCGTCTTTCCATCTGAGTTAGTTTGATGTTTCCTCATTATTAGATTCAGGTTGTGTGTTTTTAGCAGGACTATCAGAGAAATAATGCTGTGTTCTCATTGCCTTTTTTTTTTTGAAGGTACATGATGTCAGTTGTCCCATTACTGATGATGTGTTCTTTGATCATTTGGGTAATGTGGAGGCTTCCAGGTTTCTCTGTTATAAATTATAATTTTTCTTTCTGCAATTACTAAGGAATTCTTAACACTATTTAAATATCCTATTCCTCATCAAATTTTCATTCACTAACTTTACTTTGGAAATATGGCATTTTACATGTTAAGAAGTACAAAGAAAGTTTGGGAAAATAATAATCTTTCATTTTTATCTCAGTGTTTAAGAACTTTCAGTCAATATCTTACCACTTCAAAATGATTAGAGGGAGATTTGAAACTACTATTGTTGATTTCATATATGCATTGCCATTTATAATTTTTTAAAAGTCTTTTCTTCTAGGTTTCCATTTAGTAATTTAGAATATTGCTACCAAAAAGTTGGTAATTAGTTGTCTCTAGTCATACTCCACTGAATCATTACAAAGCTGAAAAAAAAAGGTTATGCAACAGTTTTCATTTGTACTTTGAAAAGTATTAGTGCTATTTATCCCATCAGTACAAATGCTGGATAATTACACCCTGTATTTACTAATAATTGGGGAGAGAAATATATCACATAAAACATAAATAAAACCACCCATAACTAGCTTATTAGAGAAAACACAAGAAAAACAAATAATAGATTGATGCCACTTATCATGAGGTTTAGAAAATCAATAACAATTAGAAATAAAACAAAAATTTCAAATATTAATGACAGGAAAATGATAGATGCCCTTAAGAAAATAAATAAAGCCAATAAAAATTTAAAAATTGCTTTACTTTTCATAAACAATTGTATTAGGTTGTTTTCATACGTAAATATTCTATAAACTTGAAATTGTTACCAATATTAAGTAATCATCTGTCAAATTTCTAGATGTGTGATTGACATTCCTAGAAATTTGAGTTTAGTCTTGAAGTAGAGATAAAGATGAAAGAATTCTGTTTTCTAAATGTATAGTACAGTATGTGGAAAAGGACACAAAGGGACATCAGCAAAAAGTTTTGGCTGGATATGCAAGGAAGGACGAGTAAGACTTTAATACTTACCAATGTAATGAGTAAGTTGGACACAGTGGCTCAGGCCTCTAATCCCAGCACTTTGGGAAGCTGAGGTGGGAGGATCACTTGGAGCCAGGAATTTGAGACCAGCCTGGGCAACATAGTGAGACCTCATCGCTACTTAAAAAATAAAATAAAATAAAATTAGCCATGTGCCTGTGTCCCAGATACTCAGAAGTCTCACTTGAGCCCAGGACAAGGGTTCAGGAGTTCAAGGCTGCAGTGAGCTGTGATCACGCCACTGTACTCCAGTGTAGGCAACAGAGCAAGATTCTGTCTCAGAAAAAAAAAAAAAAAAAAAAAAAAAAAAGTAATGAGTAGAGGATAAAGTAGTAAAATATTTTCTTCCTGGAAAAACTGGAGTATGACTTGGATATTTCTTAATGATAATGGTGAGATGCCAGTTTTGGGGAGAAGGTGTTGAGTTTCATTTTATCTTGGTAAGCTTTAGGAATTGGCAGCACATATATGTGGAGATAGCCTACTAGCAGTTTGATAAGAGGATATAGAGATCAGTGCTATTGACACTGAGTCATATTTCATGCAGATGAAGCTATGGCAGCCCACATTACTTCCAGGGAAAGCAGAGACAAAAAGAAGGCACAGCACCAGGGATTCCACTTTTGGCACAGCGTAGTCAAAGTGTGCCAAAAGAAGAGATGCCACTGAGACAATTTAGTGGTTGAAAGAGAAAGAAGTAAAGATATCATTCTCAAATCTTATGTCATCAATGTCTTAATGATTCTCCCTTCTTATTTTCTCTTCAGTCTGTCTCATCTATCCATCCTCACTCCCTATTCCCTAGTGCAAGCCTTCATTCTTTTCTGCGTCAGTCAACCAGAGGTCTCCCTGTCTCTACCTTCTTTCACCTTCCTCTCCCAGTCCACTTTCGGCACTGCTGTCAGAGTGATGTTTATAAAATGTTCATCTGTTCAAAGCATTTTCCTAATTAAAACGCTTTAGTGACTCCTTCTTGACATAGAAAATCTAAGTAATAATACAGATATATTTACTATTTGAAATTCCCAAATCCCAAACCAACTGGTATTGAACACATTTGATCCTTCTAAAAATACTAGAGGCTTTGTCTGTAATAGCTTCTTCTCTCTTCCTCATCTAGATAATTCCTACTCATCCTTAAAGAATTCGGTTGAATGCTGGTGTGGGGTTTGTTTGTTTGCTTGTTTTTGAGGCAGGGTCTCACTCTGTCACCCAGGCTGGAGTGCAGTAGCACAATCATAGCTCACCGAACCCTTGAACTCCTGAACTCAAGTGATCCTCCCACCTCAACCTCCAGAGTAGCTGGGACCACAGACATGTGCCACCACTCTCAGCTAATTTTGTTTGTTTATTGTAGAGATGTGGCTTAGGTTGATCTTGAACTCCTGGATTCAAGTGATCTTCTGGCCTCTGTCTTCGAGAGTGCTGGGATTACAGGCATAGCAGTCTTGAATACCACTTCTAAGAAGATTTTCCTTTCCCTGGAACAGGTGTCCTTCTTTCATGCTTACGTAACATTAGGGGCTTCGCTCTGTCACACCTTCTCTGTCACATGAGGATTACCTTGATTGACTTGCACAGCCAAAAAAATAATGGTAATGGTTAGTTCAATGAAAGAGAAAAACACGGATGAAAACAATTCTGGGAGGCTTAAGAAACAGGGGGATGTCTCTGTTACAAAGAGCAAAATGAAAAATAAATAAATAAAAACAAAGAATGAATCAAAATAGCTGCTACATTTGTCTAGAAGATTAAGGAGGACCATAGTAGTTTAGCTGAAACTATTGGTTTACAAACTCTAGGGAAATAAAAAGGTGAATAGATTCACTCTAATGATATGGTCTCTTCAGAAAACCTTCCTGTTTAATCCATAGAGGCTACTATACTTTCAATAAGTTGTGGTCTCTGGGTACCCACATAGTAGTCACATGGATAACCACAGATCCACATATGCATACTTTCTCTCTCCAAACTAAGACACTACATTTATTGTATATCTATCCTTTAATTTTATTATATAATAAGAAACTATCAAAAGCACTTAATGTCTATATAAGCTTACTAAGAACAATATCATTATAGCAAAGGCTACAGTGTAGAAGGCAAAGTTTTCAACTTACATTTTTCCAAAAATCAAGCACCTGCAAAGAAGTAACATAAAATAATTGTACAAAGAGAGACAAGGAGACTAGGACTGACTTTCCCGATATGAAAATGTGAAAAGGGGGCCACAGAAGGGTAACCTGCCCTGAACATTGATTTATAACCAAGTCCTGCCCTAAAAAAATGACTTAAAAACTCAAATATTGATAAATCACCCCTAACTGGCCTCTAGGAAGTTGAGGGAAGGAGAGGCTTGGGATAAGTATCAGGAAATGAAGTTCAAAGTGTGGGCTAACCAAGGATTAGAGCTATGGGAGAAAGAACAGTAGAAAAGAGGGATCTGGAGGTGGTCTGATGAGTGAGGAACACCAGAGATCAGCATGATATCGCATGCCAGTCCTCTGCTAGGTTTCTGGCATGTTGGTGTGTGAGTCAATCAGACCATTTAAAGGACTGAGGACAGAACTGACAGCTGATAAAATACCCCAAGTAAAATTTTAGAAATATTAATTTTTGCCAAATGGAATAGAATGCTATATTTATTGCTAGTAACCAATCTGTCCACCTAACACAGATGTTCATGTCCTGTTTAGATACATAAAGAGAGTACAATCAGCTGGAAGTAGCCAAGAAGATAACTTTCTCTTTCGTTTAAAATACTTATTTCTCATTTACAGTTATGCAAAATTCATTGCTGATAATGAGCAACCACAACATTTGTACTCCAATTCCAAAAACATAGGCTAATAAGAATCAGAGTATCTACTAAATGCTTATCAACTCTTCTTACCTAATGACAAGAATTTAAGATATTTGGTTATGTCAACTACTTTCTTGTAAATTCTACTAAAATTTGGACCCCATAGTTATACAAATAAATTAAATGACATTGAACTTTATGGAACTTTTTAAGTAAATTTAATTCAATTTGTTCCCATCCAATATATGTATATATAAACAAAGGAATGCAAAAACTAATTTGACATAAATAGAAGTAAAAATATTCTATAGAAATAGAAATATTCATGTATACCCATGCAATTGTGATTAAGTGGACTATTTCCATTGCATTGAGGTTAAGTTGTCCAGAAAAAGTATTGAAAGCTTCCTGTAACATAGCAGTGTTTTGTTGATACATATTCAAGATTGTGTGGATTGTAAGTTACAAATCACCACTGATTCTCCATGAAACAAAAAGTTGATGGGACTCTATGGTCTTCAGTTCTTAAGACAATCCCTGCTGGGCATTTAGGGAAGTAGTAAATTTGCCCATTTAAGCTCATTGTGGATGTCTCAATAGTGAAAGAGAGGAGAGAACGTTTATTAACCTGAAATCAATTTGGGACCAATGTTCTGAAAGTGGCTTTTAGTGATTTGTATCTTGAGATATTGAGCCAATTCAGCTCGACCAATGTGGTTGATATACAGGTATTTGTCCAGAACCCCTTGTTCTAAGATAATCGCCCACCCCTTTCCTTCAGTAACCTTCTTTAGTCTATGCAGTTCTGATGGGGGCTGACACTACCCCTCAGTAACAAGGCTGGGCATATCCTGAGTCTGACCAATCTGAATTTCTTATTAACCTGGCCAGAGTGACTATTTGAGACATAAACATATCATCAAAGCTAGACCAGTGAGAGTCTTCTGGGGATTGTTGCAAGAATGATCAAGCAAAAAAAAAAAAATGTGCTCTTCTTTGCAAGAAACTATAAAGACCTCATAATTCTGGTGCTGCTAGATAACTTTCAAGCATGCGAAACTGGGTCTCTAAGTGCCCACATTGTGGGCATATATATGCATAACTATAGACCCAGAGAATGAAGACAGATGTGCAAAACTGTGAGACAGAGCGAGGCAGAATTCTGATGCCATTTGATACCTGGATCTAGCTAATCCTGAAATGAGAAAGAGACTCCTCTTGGCCCTCCCAGTTATTAGAGTGGGTAATAAATTTCTAATATATTTAAATTAATTTAAATTAGTTTAAGTTGGATTTTTGCCATTAAAATTTTTAAAGCCTGACTAATTCACCCTTATTTAAGTTATTTGCTTAAATAAGTGGCTTCCAAACATTTGGGATGAAAGTGTAACTGTACTAATTGAAAAAACAGCCTCCTTCTAGTCTACTTCCTACACATTTCAACTATTTCTACACCTTCTTCATCTCCTACTGGACCTTGTTTCTCTACCAAGTTTACATTAACTTTAAATAAATATATCAGGAATGTGAATCTTTATCACTCTCCCAACAGACTCCGAATCTTTCATGCAGACCTAGGTGTGTATCATTGGAAAGGACAGTCTTAGAGACTGGGATGCCTCTAAAACAGTTCCCAAGAGTAAATAAACACACCATATCTCATATTCCTCAGACCTCAGCAAAGCATACATATAACAAAGACCTCCAGACAACAGTCTGGATTGGTTTTAGGGTCCATATCATCTCAGTCCTTTTGCTTTTAACTCACCAGCAACTTAAAAAGTTGCAATATTTATTCACCTCTATTCATCCACCAAAGGACAAATGATGAAGCTGTGTATTGATTCACATTAGGTACTGACATTTTGAAACATCCTAGAGAAAGTGAAGATCTGTAGGACTCAAGTCTGCCATTTGCTTTCCTGGAGAACCTGACAAAATACAGACTCCATGGTCTCCTTCTGTCTCTACTAGATCATAGAATGATGACTAGGTCTAGAAATTTCCATTTTGAACCAACTCCCCAAGTGGCTTAAGCCAGTTTGAAATTGACAGGATTGAAACCAGTATGTAATTTTAACCACTAATGGAGATAAATTTATGTTAGCTGATTCTAAATTCTCTACTGTAGTGCTCTCAAACTTTAATGTAAATATGAATCACCTGGGTCTTATTAAAATGAAAATTCAGTAGGCCTAGGGTGGGGCCTGAGATTCTGCATTTTCAACAAGCTCCCACGTTATGTTGATGTCGTAGGTACATGGACCACACTTTTAATAGAAAAGTTCTACAGCATTTCACAAAGAATATGAAAGTAGCAACAAAAGTACATATAATTTAAAAGTTTAAGTAAATAGTAAATCTAATCTATGGAAAAATAAAGATAGGACAGCAGCGGTAAGAATATCAGATGGAAACACAGGTTGTTTGACACTATAGAGTTGTGGAAGAAGACAGCAAGTTAATATTCTTGGTAACTAAATTAAATTAAAATACATACACACACACACACACACACACACACAAGATTTCAAAGCCTAAAGGCAAAGCAAAACTTAAGGAGAAGCACAAATCCCGTGAACATTGTGAGATATAATGTATGTTGTAATTTTACAATATAAAACATTTTGTCTGACTTTTTCATACATAATTTCTCATATCAGGCTTGAGGGTATAATAAGGAAATGTAATAGATAAAAGCTAGTTCTATTGAAGACAAACATTTCTGGTCAAAATATACAATTCTCTGATGACTTTGCTTGGTACAGATATGAAATTTATAATAGCTAGAGAAAATAATATGAATGGCATCCAAGTAGGTTAGATGGTAGGGAAATCTAGAAAATCCCAAAAGAGCTCTTAAATGCTTTTTTTGTATCTTTGAAAAAAGGACAGAATTGTCTTGGTAATGATCACATTTGCCAGGTATGAAGTAAAAATAGTATCTTGGCAGTGATCTGCAAAACATGGTGGGTAATCACATCACACAAACCATGAGCTACTTAGGTCCAACATTCCATATTTCCTACTACCTTTTTTCTTAACTCCCACCATGAGAAAGTGCTCTTTCCCCTTCCTGTACTTTGGAACATGTATAACTTAACCATTATTTTACGCCCTTTCCTGTATGATTAAGAGTTCTTTTTTTTTTTTTTTCCTAAAAGACCAGAACCAACTTAAGCTAGCTTATCAAAAAAAGGGATATTTCCTATATGGATATAAAGGCATATGTGATGTTTAAAATACTTAACAACTCTTATATTACAACCTTCTTAGCAGTTGCCTATATATTTCTTCAATGATTGAATAAGAAATATTTTGTCTACAATCCCTCAGAGTGTTTGTGAGAAAGATATTTAAAATATCAAAATTTACTATCAATGGCCCTACGTTCAGAAGGTAGAAAACATTTCAATACAAAACTAATACAGGATGGGTACCCATCAATTAGAGTGTACAACAGATTAAAAAAAAAAAACTAATATTGCTATACTAGCTTATTCACCTGAATTCCCCTCCTATGTAAATATGTCAGATAATAACCGAGGCTAGGCCTGTATTGGGCCTCAGGAAAGGGATAAAATCTGGAACTAGAAATCGATCAGAACTTCTCCATTTCTCATTGTCATTCCCGTCCATCAACCTGCTTCATTCTTCTCTTTATAAAGGTCAGCTTCTTGGTCTACATGACAAGTAGCTTATGCACATGCCCAGGCTCTCCAGTTAAAATTTCCCACAAAATTATAATTTCTTTATTGAAATTCAGAATTTCTAGAAGGTAGCTAGTTGTCTTCACTTAGATCAGATATTTTCTCCTAGTCTTATCAACCATGACTAGGGGTGGAATCATTCACATTTTGTAAATTTGGCAACTGGGGAAATAAGTAGTCATTATGTGCATTATATTTTATGGACTACGAAATTCATTTCTTGCCTTATTCTTATTTGCCCCTTTCATCTTGACTCATTCACATACTTTTATTATTTTATGAACTTGTACATCTTTTTTAATTTTTCTGAAGCTGGCAATCATTTCTCAGAAACACTTGATATCTTTATTAGTTACATTTAAGCTGGCACCAGAGAGCTTAGTTTCTTTGATACTCAGCTTGTTCTCTAGAGATTCATGCCACTCATTAATTTTTTTTTTGTCTTAAATAATTTTTTTTGAGATGGAGTTTCTTTTTTTTAATTTTTTAAATTTATTTATTATTATTATACTTTAAGTTGTAGGGTACATGTGCATAACGTGCAGGTTTGTTACATATGTATACTTGTGCCATGTTGGTGTGCTGCACCCATCAACTCGTCATTTACATCAGGTATAACTCCCCATGCAATACCTCCCCCCTCCCCCCTCCCCATGATAGGCCCTGGTGTGTGATGTTCCCCTTCCTGAGTCCAAGTGATCTCATTGTTCAGTTCCCACCTATGAGTGAGAACATGCGGTGTTTGGTTTTCTGTTCTTGTGATAGTTTGCTAAGAATGATGGTTTCCAGCTGCATCCATGTCCCTACAAAGGACACAAACTCATCCTTTTTTATGGCTGCATAGTATTCCATGGTGTATATGTGCCACATTTTCTTAATCCAATCTGTCACTGATGGACATTTGGGTTGATTCCAAGTCTTTGCTATTGTGAATAGTGCTGCATTAACTTAAAGGTAAATCCAAGTAAATATAAGTATCTATTGCACAAAAAAATCATTTCAAGACTGTGTGTTAATAAGTGCCTAGCCCTGTAAAGATGGCTCTGAGCCAAAAACTTAGCTGTCACATAAGCAGACTCTATAACCATACCCCCCTAGAAATGGCTGTTTTGTTTGCCTGGGTTATGTACTAATTAAGAAGATATTTCTTGAGAGCAATAACTATGATCCAACGATCAGTTAGATGCTAGGAAGCATCAGTGAATAAAATATAATTCCATCCCTAGAGGAGCCTACACTACAGAGGGAAGATGTTAAAGAAATAAGTAATTTCAATAAATATGATAAATGCTAAAATAAAGGTAAGCTGAAGGTGGTCTAAAAGTGCCTCTTGTATTGTGGGGTGAAGGAATTATTCCAGATGAAAGGACATCCAAATTCATATCATCGATTTAGGACTAAATGAGAGTTGGAGAGGAGGCATAGGTAGAAAGTTCAAGCAGGTTTGGGACAAAGAGAAAGACAAGTAGAAATGCCAAAATATGTATTTGAAAGTCATTATATGAGCATCTGAGAGAATACTTATGAAGAACATCGTCCTTTGAATAAATGACAAATAAGATTTTATGGCTATAAAAGAGAGTTCAAGATAGAGAGAGAAATAAGGGATGTGGCTAGGCATATAAATAGATCATAAATGGTCTGAAAAAGCATGTCGACAAATTTGAATTTAATCCTGAGAGCCATGGGGAGCCATTTAAGCAAAGTAACGACATTATCAGATTCTTGTTTTATAACATGATTACTTCAACCCAATGTGAAAAATGAGTTTTGAGGGGTAAGTGAATTGAAGGCAGACAAATGAGTTAGAATTATACAATTATTCAGAAGAGAGTGCATCGTGGCCTAAACCGAGATCAGTAGGAGTGAGGGGGATATGTCTGAATTGAATTTAGAAGTAATAAATGAAGGAAATTGGTAATTGATTGGATGTGGGAAGCATGGATAAAGGAAAAACAGACAAGATCCAGGAGGATACCCAGTAAATGCATGACCAAGATGTGCCTGGGATGTGAAAAGTAAATAATCACCACTTGAATCGGTGATTTTCAGTATCCTTTTTAGCACTGTAGGTATATTATGAAACAAATGTTTCTTCTTTACTAATTTTCTTCCACTGAAATTATTTCTGCAATCATATTCACCTAATCCTCATGAAAAGGATGATTTCTTTGACCATCCTGCTTGGAGCCAGAATTGTGGATATATTTTTCATTATAATGAAATATGAAACCAATAATGAAACTAAAAATATGCTGTGAACTACATGCAGAAAGTTTGTACCAGTACTTTTAGTAGCAGTGTCTTGTATGACTTTTCTATGATACTGTGAAATAAGAACGGGAAGCTAAAATGCTTCCTCCACCTGGTGACTGCCAGGTCAGAACAGGAAGCTGAGGGTATCATCGAAAAGGATTCCACATTTTCTCTTTTTATTTTATGGTATATATATGTAATTTTACTAATTTCAAAAGCTTATTTTATTATTTGTTTTAGATTATACTTTAAGTTCTAGGATACATGTGTACAACGTGCAGGTTTGTTACATATATATATATATATATATATATATATATATATATATATATACATGTGCCATGTTGGTGTGCTGCACCCATTGACTCATCATTTACATTAGGTATATCTCCTAATGCTCTCCCTCCCCACTGCCCCCTCCCCACAATAGGACCTTGTGTGTGATGCTCCCCTTCCTGTGTCCAAGTGATCTCATTGTTCAATTCTTACCTATGAGTGAGAACATGCGGTATTTGGTTTTCTGTTCTTGCCATAGTTTGCTGAGAATGATGGTTTCCAGCTGCATCCATGTCCCTACAAAGGACACAAACTCATCCTTTTTTATGGCTGCATAGTATTCCATGGTGTATATGTGCCACATTTTCTTAATCCAGTCTGTCATTGATGGACATTTGGGTTGATTCCAAGTCTTTGCTATTGTGAATAGTGCCACAATAAACATACGTGTGCATGTGTCTTTATAGCAGCATGACTTATAATCCTTTGGGTATATCCCCAGTAATGGGATGGCTGGGTCAAATGGTCATTCTAGTTCTAGATCCTTGAGTTATCGCCACACTGTTTTCCACAGTGGTTGAACTGGTTTACAGTCCCACCAACAGTGTAAAAGTGTTCCTATTTCTCCACATCCTCTCTAGCACCTGTTGTTTCCTGATTTTTTAATGATTGCCATTCTAACTGGTGTGAGATGGTATCTCATTGTGGTTTTGATTTGCATTTCTCTGATGGCCAGTGATGATGAGTATTTTTTCATGTGTCTGTTGGCTGTATGAATGTCTTCTTTTGAGAAATGTCTGTTCATATCATTTGCCCACTTTTTGATGGGGTTGTTTGTTTTTTTCTTGTAAATTTGATTGAGTTCTTTATAGGTTCTGGATATTAGCCCTTTGTCAGATGAGTAGATTGCAAAAATTTTCTCCCATTCTGTAGGTTGTCTGTTCACTCTGATGGTAGTTTCTTTTGCTGTGCAGAAACTCTTTAGTTTAATTAGATCCCATTTGTCAATTTTGGCTTTTGTTGCTGTTGCTTTTGGTGTTTTAGACATGAAGTCCTTGCCCATGAGCAATGTCCTGCCAGCAGTGCTGACTCCAGGCAGTTTGTAGGTTGTATAAAATGTGTCTTTAGTGGTGGCCTTCATTTTTTTCTTTCCCTGTATTATTTTCCTTCCCTTTTAGGAAATTCTGTCCCAAAATGTCAAGTGTTTCTGAGGATTGCTCTATCTTGACAGGAGGAACAGGCACACACACATACACACAAACACTGTTAGAGGGATAAAAGACTGAACATGTTCATTTATTATTGTGGTTTTCCCTAGAATTGTAGAAATCGTGTGGGTACTGCATGGCGCTTAGATGGAGAAATGTTTTGGAGGTGCTTCGTCATTCAACCCAACAAGCAATCACCTGTCTATAGCTGGATCAGATTGATCCTGTACCTTTGTATTTGTATTTGTATATTCAAAAATAATCTAACATTCTCTTTTGGTCACCACATTCTAAATATTCTGTTTAAACACTGATTGCGTGTTTAATAATAATAATAATAGTAGTAGTAGACTAGCTCACATCTGTTGAAATGCTTAATACATGTCAGGCCTCCCTTTTGTTCCTTTAACCCACCATGATTGCTCCTTTTGTATGGCCTGGAACTAGCTATTGTCTTTTTCTGGAATCTCACTGAGAATAGAGAAGTTTTCTGTCTTGTTTATTGTTGCATCCTCAGCACCTAAAACTATCTCTACTCCAAAATATGTGCTGAATAAGTATTTCTAAATATATGTATAAATAGTTTTCATCAATGGTATTTGATATGTATTTATTGTTTCTCCTCGATCACACTAAAGGAAGGGGGCATGATAAATTCTATATTCTGCACAGGACCGAAAATTCAAGAATCTAAATGCTAAGTACCAAAATGATACTGATAAGTAGAAATGCCAAATGATAAGGTTGACTGAGTGACTGATAATGTTTGTGAATATCCAAAAAATATATATTAAATTTGAAAGAACAACTTTAGAAGGTGTGCTATTTTCCTATGGTTGCCCTAATAAATGACCACAAAGTGTCTTAAACCAAGAGAAATTTATTCCCTTTGAGTTTTGGAGGTCAGAAGTTAAAAATCAAGTTGTCAGCAGGGCTGTGCTTCCTCTGAAGTAATTGGGGGAAAATCCTTCCTTGTCTTTTCTCATGGTTCCAGACGTTTCTTGACTTGTGGCTACATGACTCTAATCTTGGCTTTTGTCCGTGCATCACCTTCTCCTCTTTTCCCTGTGTGTTTCGCTGTGTGTGTATGTCTCTTATAAGGACACTTGTCACTGGAGTTGTGGTCCACCTGAATAATGTAGAATGATCTTATCTCAAGATCCTTAACTTAATGACATCTGTCGAATTTCTTTTTCCAAATAAGACTACATTCACAAGTTCCAGAAATTATGACATAGGCATATCTTTTTAGGAGCCACAGTCATCTCACTGATAGGAGGCCTCATGTAAAAGGGCACAGCTTTGGATTTGGGCAGACCTGGGTTCAACACCCAGCTCAGACATTTGAAATGATCCTTTGTAATCTCTCTTAGCCTTAGTCTGTTACACTGATTTTATGTAACACTGCTGTTACACTGATTTTATGAATTTCTAAGAAGACTATGTAAAATAATGTATATAAAATGAATATCAAGTTGTCTGGTCCAGGATTAATTCGTCTTGCATAATCAAAATTTTATACCAACTGATTTTACAGAACTGCTGTGCAGTATAGTACCTATAGTCAACCATACTGTATTATGCACTTAAAAATGTGTTAATCAGGTAGATCTCATATTAAGAGTTTATATCACAAAAACAAAAAACAAAACAAGCAAACAAAAAATCCCAAAAGGACAGAAGAAAACTTTTGAAGGTGATAGATATGTCTATTTCCTTGATTGGGATGCTTTTATGGGTATATGCAAATGTCCAAACTCATCACACTGCACGCATTAAATATGTACAGTTTACTGCATATCAGTTATGTCAGTAAAGCTGTCTTTAAAAGTGTCTGATCAATTGATAATATTCAAAAATGTTAATCCCATTCCTCTTCACTTTGTAAGCATGTTGAGTGATATTACTTAACTAAGTCAAGGCTTCCTTCTGGATACTAGCTGTAACTCTTGCAGTATTTTCATGGCTATTTCTCTTGTTGAAATCTAATGAATCCTCTTATTATTTAATCTTATAATAAAATTCATCAAGTAATATAATCTACAACTAAATACAAAATAAAGCCCTTTAGAAATTAAAACTGGGTTTCTATTCTTGTTTCCAATCAATGTTCATTTCATATTATCTGGAGAGAGTTTAAAATGAAGAGAGTTGACCATCATTCCTTGGTATTGTTGAGTGGACAAAACTAAATGGATTATATGTCTTCTCAGACATTGTATTGTTTTTAAAGTTTCCATAAAATACCAGAGATGCTTGCCTCAAGTCCTTATTTCGACAATGCCAAGCATCTCACAAGATAGACTATACTAAGAACAAAATTAATTGAGGCGGAGGAGGAGGAGGAGAAGAGGAAGAAGGAGGAGGAGGAGGAGGAGGAGGAGGAGAAGAAGAAGAAGAAGAAGAAGAAGAAGAAGAAGAAGAAGAAGAAGAAGAAGAAGAAGAAGAAGAAGAAGAAGAAGAAGAAGAAGAAGAAATGCACTTAACCTATCAGACATTATAGCTCAACCTACCCTGCCTTAAACATTCCCAGAACACTTTGCCTACTTGTGGGCAAAATCATCTGGCAACACAGTGTGCTGTAGAGTATCAGTTTTTCACCCTTGTGATTGTGTGGCTGACTAGGAGCTGTGGTTGGCTGCCTCTGCCTAGCATTGCAAAGAGTATCATACGGCATATTTCTAGCCTGAGAAAAGATCAAAATTCAGAATTTGAAGTATGATTTTTACTGAATATGTATCATTTACATATCGTTGTAAAGTCAAGAAATCATAAGTTGAACCATCATAAGTCAGAGACCATCTGTTCTAGTCTTCAAAAAATTATTTCAGTGTCATCAAGAAATTACACTTACCACTGTTTGATCAATCTATTCATCTATGCAAATATCTGATATTGTTAATGAATGCCTATTACATTCTGGACATTGTGCATGACATGGTATAAAACAAACACTGCCTTCAGAGAAGTCATAGTTCTAGGAAAAGATACAAATGTAAAACTAGAGTTTTATGCAGTGCAGTGCAGTATACTAAGTTTAATACTAAGGTATAGGAATAGCATGGAGGAGGGAGGAAGTATCTCTCCCTGGGGTTCCAATACCTAACAGAGTGCTTGGCACACAAATGCTACTCAAAAATTAGTTGGTAGATAAAGAAATGATTGCCTTGGGGTAACTGTCAAACAGTAGGCGTGTCTAAATCATAAATATTGAAATCCTAATGTAGGTACTCCCAGACTGTAAAGAAGGTAGATGTGTTCCTATTATTTTAGTTGATAAGACATGGAAGAGTTTGTAAAAACTGAAAACGGTCCTAGCACCCACAGAGCTGGACTTCATTGGGAACTAAGACTTGACTCAGGATCCAGCATTAACTCTAGAGATCTTCATGCACTGAAATAACTGAATTTCCTTTTTCTACCATTCAGGAGGCTCAGCTACTCATCTTTGCATTATCTGGAAGCATTTCTGATTCCTAGCAGCTATTGCTAGTCTTCTTTTGTTCCTACATACTGCTTCCTCTCTGTGTGCCTTTGTTTCTACTCCATGCTGCTAATTGTGCCATTTCTGTGTGTCTAACCTTCAAACTCAAGAAGGAGTCTCCATCTAGTAGAGCTGATAGATAATGAGCAGAATGAATATTCTAAGCCAATGCATAGCCCACTGCCCAGTCTATATAAATCCCTTCTCTACATCAGAGTATTGTGGCTAGCCTGAAAAAGTAATTTGACCAATGTATGGTCAAATATGTACAAAAATGTAGCTGTAGGCATGTCACAACTTCAGAGGGGTCTTTCATATACCAATCACAAAAGTGGTAATGTGAGAACAATTGAGAAAAAGCATCATCTTGCAGTGTCCCTGAGTTATATTTGCAATGGTAATAGCTACTATTTGTTGAACACATAATTGTACACCAAGTGCTGTATTAAGCTCTTTATTACATTATTTAAATTTCTATTTAATGGATAAGGTAACCGAACCCCAAAGAGGTTAAGTGACTTGGTGATAAAACTAGTAATAGTGAAAACTGGAATCGAATTTAGCTTGATTTGACACCAAATCTTATACTCTCATCATGATACTATACTGTTACAGTTTCTAAAAGCACAGCACAGCAAAGGATTTTAGGGAAACCATCACAGCTAACAGTGTGTCGTGCTTGCCTCAGAAAGAAGGTAATCATATACACAGAAAAAAACATGAGACATAGGCTACACCTTTGAAAGTATAGAGTTGGGAAACAGATGAATAGTTAGATAATGACTACACATACCAAGCAGAATGTATGATGCTATAGTAGAGAGACATTAACAAAGTAACAAGCTGTAAAATAATGGGAGGTTAATTTGATTTGGAGTGGGGATTGGGAAAGGCTTTGAATAAACTTGACTCCACTTGGGACTTGTAGATAAGTAGAATTTTGACCTTCAAGAACAGAAAAAAAAAATACAGCCTAAAAGATATGTGAAATGTTAATGTCAAGAATGTTAAGGAAATATTGAGCAGCTCTTTGTATCTGCAGCAGGTATGCCTGAGTGAGCAGTTAGTCAAGGGGGAAAAGATGTTGGAAAAGTAGGTTGAGCTAGATTATCGAAAACCTTTCTTGTCAAAGAAGAGTCTGGACTTCCTTTTTTGGACTTATGGCAGCTACAAGCAATTTCATTCTGCCAAGCAGTTCTTTCTTGGAATATAAATCAGTAAACCACGCAAATGTTGCCCATAGTGACTCCACACTAAACTAGAGGATCATTTACATTCATGTGCAGTTGCAGTGTGGCAAGCCTACAAGTACTTTCAACTACTCTTTTGAAAATTGGAGCTTATGATTGCTGTTCAGAGTGTCTTCTTCAAATATTAAACTGTGAAGGGTTTTTCAGAGTGTCTTCTTCAAATATTAAACTTCAAATATTAAACTGATTACACGCACATGCACAAACTTACACCCAAGAAAGAAAATGGAGAGAGAGAGAGAGAGAGAGAGAAAGAGAGAGAGAGAGAGATTGTTCTGTGAGTACAGGGATTTATCTTTTATCTTGTGGAAGAAAGGAACATGACACAGCACATCTATTTATAGAACTCTGAAAATGATTTATAGTCAGGTAATCTTGCAAAATCAGGGAAAGCATATGTAACAATGAATATTTAAATGCAAGGGGAACTTCACATACTTCTGAAACCAAGGTATTTTTCAGTGGCAACATCAGAAGGGGACTGGCTCTAAAAGGATGAGAATTGTTACCATAGCAACTCTCAGGCTGACTCATTCATAGATAACTCTTTAAACTTGTGACATGAGAGAAATTGCTCGAGGATTCTTAACACTGTACCAAAATACACATTGCTCCGTGCAGATGAAAAAAAATGCATCAGCACAGCCCTTTTATCCTTCCTAAAACTCTCCATTTTATTTCTATACAAGGTGTCTCTTGTCCTTCAGTCTCTTCCACCTTCAGGATAGGGAAATGGGCACAGACAAAGTGTGGAAGATTGGAGGGAACTCAAGCTGCTTTTCAAAAATAAAATTCTGCATTATATTTGCAGATATCACTTTAGTGGTCACGCCGTTGCTGATCCTTGATTTCCACTCGTGTCTGAGCTAGGATTCAATTTTCTGTATCTTCCAGAATTTACATATTTAAAAAAAAATTGCTGAGCCAGAAGTAAGCAAGTCAAAAAGACAGGAGAACATAAAGTACCAGAAAGTAAAGATAATAAAAGTCTCTCTCTCTTTCTCTTCCTCTCTTTTTTTTCTCTCTCTCCCCCTTTTCCTCTTTTTAGTAGTCACGATAATGTGTCTTTATAGAGCAACAATAAGATGAATTTTCAGGCTTAAGTTCCTTTTGCTGCAGTAGAAAGAAAGTATAGGAGGAAATTAACAAAATAGGAAATGACATTATAAATGGAGACAGGAACAGATTTTCTAGGCTTAATGAAAGCATAGACATTGCTCCTTTAGGATTTTGAAGAATCCTTAGGGAATTCCAGGCCATTCTCAAATTAATTCCTCCATAATGACATGAGAATTAATAGCATAATAATTCTCCATGGAAGCATCTGTCAGAAAATGTAAATTTCAGGATAGTCCAAGTTGTCCTGGAAGGAATTATGCACACTGAGATAACAATTGTTGATCCAGGTCAATCTACTCATTTTGCTAGAGAGAAGAGCTCACTTTCTGGGATTTCTGTCTTGCCAAAGATCTAAAAACCCACTTTTCTAGATCCTCAGGTTCATTCTCAGCAAACCTGGTTTTCTGCATGACTTTTCTTAAAGGCAATATTTTTAGAAAAATTTTTAAATGATGTAAAGCTTGGAATGTGACAAAATTGATACCTTTTAAATGTCGTAAAGAGAAATGTGTTAGTGTGACTACTCAGTTTAATAGGAATTTGATTGACTGAATGGTAAATTATTTAGGGCAATTTCTTTTTCTGGGCCACTTTTGTTGCTGATGCCTATCTTTGAAACATATACCTCCACTAGAGAGTGATTAAGGCACATTTAAAATGTATTTAAAAAGAAATTTTAAATACATAAGATAATATAGTCTAAAAGTGAGTCTTGCTCATCAGTTACATCTTGCCCTTTACCATTTATGTCTCTATTTCAAGCACTTTAAATTAACATCCAATGTTTCATTCCTATAAATTCTGGTCCTCCTTGAGTGCTTACATTATTTTCTTCATCTCCCATATCTGCAGCAACCAATTTAAGTCCATTCTATTTTCTTTCTTTTTTTTTCTTTCCTCCTTCTTTTATACAACCTCATATTTTTCTGCCTTCATTCAGACTAATAGAGTGTTTCACCTCCACTACTATTTTTAATTTTTTTCTTAACTGGGATGTCTATCTTTGGATTTTCCTGACTCCAATCCATTTATTGACTTATTCAGCAAATAGTAGTTTGAGAATCCACTAGATGGCAGGCCGTGTTCTCAACACTGAGGATGTAGCAAGAGCAATATCCCTTTGGGAAGCCCAGTGTCTAGTGGAAGAAATAAAAGAGCACCCAGCTAATTTCCACACAGAGCGATGCAGGCCATGATGACAACATACTGTAGGAGCACGTAGGAAGGGCCAATCCCAGACTTCCTGGCTCCTGACATGGGAAAAGAGGGTGTAGTTCCATTTCCACTCTAAGGCCTGTTCAAAACAATTTAGCCAGGCAAAGGAGGAATCGGTGTTCCAGACCAAGAAGATTTTGTAGCAAGACAAGAGGTATGTTGAGGGAACCAAGAGAAGACTAGGGTGGCTGTATAATAGAGTAAAAGAAACAAGTAAGAAGTGTGACTGTAGAGATAAGATAGAGACAGAGGAAGGTATTGTCTGCCCTTAAGAAATTTGTATTTTTATTCTCATAACATTGAGGAGCTATAGCAAATGTAACCTTGGGAGCAACATGATCATATTTGCAGTTTTTTAAAAATTGAAATCTCACTTTACCTGCCATATAACAAATGGATTAGGGAAAAGCAAGACTAGAAAGAGAAGGATACTTAGGAGCTTATTATAGTAAATCAGGTGAGAAGTGATAAAGACCAAACTAGATTGTAGCGGGTATAGACAGAATAAAGAAACATTTTAATGAAGCAGAAATGCCAGAAGAGAAAAAGACTCTTAGGTTCACATTTGGTCAATGGAGTGTTTGATCGTACCATTCAATGAGAATCAGGGTGGAGATAGAGGACCCGATTTAAAGGTGGGTGAGCATAGTTCTATTTTGGGCCAGAGATAGTTCCTTTATTTGGCATTCTGTCAGCTTGGCGCTGGGTCATAGGGGCACTAGCCCCTTCCCTCGATCAGTTTATGCTCATCTTTTATCCTAGAATCGTCATACACTCACAATCTAAATTAACAGACCTTTAACCTCTAAGCACATAGCAATATTTGACTTTTATCTGTCTCTTACAAATAATTTCTAGCAAGCAAAATATAGTTGCTACCATAACTAATGATTAATGAAGTTTTTACTCAGAAGTGGTAAAATACTTTGGCAGACTTTTTAATGTGAAAGCCATCCTACCAAAAGAAAATTATTCCACTCTCCATACTCCTTAAGGATTACCGTGGAACAAAAATGCTGACTTTCCCTTGGCTAACATCTGAAAAACTGTCCAGGGCAGTGATGAATGATCGATTTGTATATAGCATCAACCACACACAGAGGACATCATGGCAGCAACATTCATCAGCATCACTGACTGATGAAGGAGAATTCATGGATAAAACATCAGAGAAAACTGGAAAACCTATCCAAGAACTGAATGTTAATGATTAATTGGCATCCATAAAAAAGCAAGGCAGAAATCAGCCTTGAGCAAGAGATGAAAGCTATGACCTAGGAGGAAACCCTTTTGTGCTTGTGGTACATGCCTAAACCATTGCACGTTATGTGATATAGTGGAAAGAACTTTGCCCATAGAGTCAGACAGACCAAGGTTCAAATCACAGCTGTGATATTTTTGAGAAGAATCACTTTGGGCATCCCTTAAACTCAGTCTCACTTATCAAAGGAGGTTATTAACTCCTACTCTATATGGTGGTTTTCTATTGTTATAAACAATATAACATATAGAAAGCACCCAGTAAAGTGTTGATCATATAGTTAAATGTTCAGAAACAGACAGAAATTATTATTAAGTATTTAGGGGTCCAAAATTGATAATTTACCCAAAGAGAATGAAAATATGTATTATGAACTGCATTGCTCTGTAACATATTTTAAGCTACTTGATTTTTCTTACTTATTAAATTATAGTTTTTAAAGTTTGTTAGGACTATTACATACAGTATTTCAATTGATCATCCCAACAATCTCATTAAGAGTGTTTCTGCTCATCACACAAATAAGGAAATTGAGTTTCAGACTATTTGATAAATTTTTCTCTACAATCACAGAACTAATAAGCAATGAGTCTTTAAATTAGATTCCAAGTCTCCCAATTCCAAATGCCACATGTCATTATTATACTGAATGTCTATTTTAGCCAAAGACTTAGTTGATAGCTCAGTTTGTTCTCCCATGCCATTAGTATGGAGGTTTCTTTCCTAGTTAGGTCCAGTCTATATCCTTAATTCATTTAGATGTGTGTGCTTGATACTGGCCCAAGGATGATTATAAAGCTATATCAGAGGAAAATTAAGGCTATCCAAATTTTTGCTTTAATATTCTCAAATATTTTTTTCTTCACTCACAAAGACATTTCTAGAGTTTTCTTTTTCTTTATGTTCTCATCATGAGATATAAAGTAACCAAAAATCCTTTTCTCCAGTAGTGTCTGCCAAGACACTTCTAGCCAGACTCAGTCAAAGACCAACAGAAGTTCGAACAGATGCCACTGGAGATGGCCAATATGGATATTTATGTGGCTCTTTGGTTCTGTAAACCTGACTTTAAGGCCTTACTTGAGACTTTTTACACATTTGGGTTTAGCTAAATATTTAGAAAATGATAGTTCCAAAGGAGCAGGCTATGGTTTTATTTTATTTACTTTAGCAAATTATAATATTGAGCTCCAGAACATGGCATCATGCAAACAAAAAAAATGTAATTTAGTACTAGTAAATATGCTTACACACACACACACACACACACACACACACACACACGGGGTTATTTCATATTGCATGTTTGGTGAGCATGACAAAAGCCAACCTATCTATGAAGTGAGCTGAGATAGAATATGAGAATGCATCTCTCTCTCTCTCTCTCTCTCTCTCTCTCTCACACACACACACACACACACACACAGATGCAGAAGAGATTTGTTGCAAAATTGTTTTAGTTGTAAAAACCCTAAAACAACTGCAATGAGCATTAATAGAATAATGATTAAATAATTAACAGTATATTCATATCATACTATACTATGTAGCTATTAAGTAAAATGAGTTGTATGTCTACTCGTTTAATTGGAGAATTTCTGTGCTGTGTCATTAAGAAAAGAAAGATTACAGAAGTAAATGTATACTATCTTTTCAATACATGACAAAAGCCGTGTATGTGTGTATATATATATAGATATATATACACATACACACAATGTTATAAGCATGAGCAAAAATACACAAAATTGCCTACCACTAGGTAACTTGGTTAGAGAAAGAAAGTAGGTTAGAGAAGGTGAGGTGATAAGCAATAAACAGACAAAAATAAATAAATGACTAAACAAATAGCTGTGAAAAAAGGAGCAATGCATGTGATTAAAAAGTCATATATAGAATGATTTTTTTTAAGTAGAAGGAGAAAGAAAACCACCAGAATGTTGATGGTGATTGTCTGTGAATAGTAAATTTTTAAAATACAAGATGGTATACAGAAGACAGAGAAGGAGGCAAAAGAGTTAACGTGGTAAAGTTGATATTAGGGCATTATAATTATGCTATTCATTCTATTTTAAGACTTCCTCAGGGACTCCCCATGGACTATTACCATTAGTCTTTTTAGAATAATAATTTGATGGATAATTTGATAAAAATCAGTCTTTCTGTTAGAACATCTGATATTAAGGTTTCCAAATGGGCCCAATAGAGTCTTTACTGGAAAGGTAACTGAAAGCTCTAAGGGATGTCAGAACTATTTGATTTTTGGAAGGAATATTACTGAATCCTTTTCCACTCTATTTTAAGTCAAGAATCCCTAAAACCTCTTTCTCCTCCAACAAAAGAGTACAGACCTAGAATTCTTCCTATAGACTTCTCCCTTTTAAGCTCTGTACTTATTAGAAAATCACAAATCATAAGAAAAGACTGCCTTCCAAGGTTAGAAAATGACACATGAATTTCTTCATTTCTTCAAAGTAATATGAGTTTTGATAGAATCTTGATTTAATTCAGATTCATATATCCTTTCTCAATTTAGCTTGCTTCATAACTAGCCTCGCTTTCTTGGGTTACCAGGCATACCACATACTGGCTACCATTCGGGTCATGTAGTCATAGTCCACCTAAGCATAGTCAGCCCAAACCACCATATTCTGAATATTCTGTTAGATCTTCCATGCATCTGATTTTATTTCTGCTCTTATTTATATATTGAGAAAAATGGAAACACTAATATCCTATGAATCTCTGGAACTAAGGAACTTATAGAAAATCTATTGTGTCATATGCCATTATGTGGTTTTTAAAATGCAAGTGGTTTATGAATCATTATCTTGATGAGTTAATTATCAATTTAGTATTTTTTGTTTTGATTATTGACTAACTTGTAAACAAGCCTCAAAATTTCACTGAATAGATATCAATTTTTAAAACTTAAGTACAAGTAGCCTTGTACTATCAAACTGATGACAGTAATTGCTGGAACCATCAATAAAATACCACTTTGACATATCTCAAAATATATTTCTTAATATTTTGTATAAAGTCACTATTAATTCATTTCTAAGGAGTAAATTTTTAAACTTAATTTTATTTTTGCCATATGCTTTTGTCATCTCCTGGAAATCTATTAATTCTCTATGTTTTCAGGAATTATAGACTCATTCATTTTTGAGTTGTTAGAGAATAGAAATTCTGGATTATTAATTATTTTAGTTATGTGAAAGTACCCATTTATGTTTTATAAGGATGAACAATCTTTCAGGAAATTGGAATGTAATCAGATGATGGCACTAACACACTTATTTCTGATCTTGAGTGCCCCAAATACATGACACCACTTAATTCACATTCAACTGATGCATTTGATCATTTGCTATCCACTGTACACTATGCCAGGACCCTGAAAGATAAACTTTGCCTTTCGGGAACTCAGAATCTAGTGGGACTGAGAAATAATTTTAAAACAATAGGATAAGTGCTACAATCAAAGTAAAAGAGAGTTGTGGGAGCTCAAAGGAGCGATGACTAATCCTAGAATCCAGTTTCCTAGGGCTCTATCCTCTTCTCACCCTATGCTCTCTCCAGGGTGAGCTAATCCATTCCCACGACTTCATCTATCACTCATGGTCACATAGTTGTGTTTTTCCTTGAGCCCTGTCTTCCTATATTCTGACCCATAACTACTTATTTGGCACCTCTATGGGCATGTGCCACTGACACCCACAACACAAACCCATCTGAAATGAATAGTCATCTTCAGCCCCCAATCTTCAACTCTTCTTATTGTAGTCTACCTACCTACTCAGGTCAGAAACCTGGTGGCCATCCTTGGTGCCTCCCTCTCCCTAACCTCCCATATTAAAAGGCCACCAAGTGCTGCCTCAAATAACTCACAGTTTTCCTCGCTTTCACCTTTCTTTTAGTGGTGTATTAAGTCAACTCTGATTTATCTATTCTCTAGGCTAATGCAAGTGCTTATTAAACTGATATACTCCTACTCAATCAACTTGTATCCTTTATTAGGCAGATGCCGGTAACGAAAAGTGGAACCACTCTGAGTTCTCTGAGTATTTGAAGTGATGGGAACTTCATGCAGGGAGCTGGTTACACGGGTGGTGGAAGAACTGAGAAGCCTGCAGAGGACAGTGGAAAAGCTTGGAAATAAGCAGTGCTAAGTCTCTCCTACTAGCCTATGAGTTCCTTGAGGCAGAGAATGTATAAGTCAGCCTTTATATCTCAGTATCTGGCATAATACAATCGTTTAAATATAGTAAACAACCATTAAAAGTTGATACAATGAGTTAGTCATTCTAAAAAGCTAAAATATTTTGAATTGAAAGTTTCTAGAAAATTTTCCCTACTTCAGGCCCAACATTTCACTATATCTTACCATGGAAACAACAAAAACTATCTGAGCTTCTGATTACTTAGCTTCTCGAATGAAAGCCATTTAGGCTGTCACTGTGTGAAATATAAATTTTATATCTATTTAAAGAAATTGGGTTCATCATCAAAAATAGGTTTTTACATTGATCTTTATAGTTTTAAGAGTAGATATTAGATTAAGAACGCTAAAACCCTATGCTATATGAGTACAGGCTCAGAATTTCTTATAGTGAGTCTCATGCCACGCAGTTCATTTTATTGTAATTCATACTCCAGTTGGCATGTCAGTGTCATATGTGCCCTATGTATTAAAATGTGTTCCATGTGATTTTCTTAGATGATTATCATTTGGTGTAGCATCACAACTACATGATTCTGTTCAGTCATTGGATTGATTAATTTCAAAATTGTTCAGAACACAACACTAACAAAAAGTCTGACTACACAGATGGGTAGACCAAATGGGACTATTTAGGATGCGACAAAGGTAAAAGAAGATTATGTTCTCTGAGGCACACACTAAGCTACAGCTGGGAAAAATCAATAGTAAATAAGAATATGCACTTTAGGCCGGGCGCGGTGGCTCAAGCCTGTAATCCCAGCACTTTGGGAGGCCGAGACGGGCGGATCACGAGGTCAGGAGATCGAGACCATCCTGGCTAACACAATGAAACCCCGTCTCCACTAAAAATACAAAAAAATTAGCCGGGCGTGGTGGCGGCGCCTGTAGTCCCAGCTACTCGGGAGGCTGAGGCAGGAGAATGGCGGGAACCCGGGAGGCGGAGCTTGCAGTGAGCCGAGATCGCGCCACTGCACTCCAGCCTGGGCGACAGAGCGAGACTCCGCCTCAAAAAAAAAAAGAATATGCACTTTAGCAACAATGTTAATGAAGAATGCATGTATTTTAAAGGTATTATAACAAAACAAGACTAAGGAATAAGCACAACAAACACATATTAATAGTTAACATAACACTAGATGATGTAAAGATAAAAGATTAGAAATTAACAGCAAACCTGAAGGATACAATGATGAATTTCTGCTTTAGAATGTACTTAATGGTGACAGTGAAAACCAAAACATTCATTTAGACAGAAGGTTCTATTAGAAACCGATGTTTTGTGGTTGATTACAATTACGGTTTAGATTGATTTATTTATCAGACCATTTTTCACTGATTGTCACATACAAATTATGGTTTTGTTTTTTTTTTTCTTATCCTAAGGGGCTTTTCTTGTTACCAGCATGTATACTAGTATATATAGGTGACTTATCTTGGTAATTTATTTTCATTGTGTTTAATAGGGAATTGTTTTGCTGGCAAGTAAATATGTGTTTCTTCTCTTCCTTGCTGTCTTGGTTAATAAACAAAACCGAAATCAAATATTTCTCCCTTTTTAAAAGTCGTTTAACATCTCTAGGTCTAAGATTTCTCAGCATACCTCCAATTTTTCAGTTCAGGGAGGTGGGCTAGATGATTGTATGAGGTTTCCTTGGCCTTTAATGTATGCAATTATTGGTAATGAGATTCTGATTTGTATGTTGATGAGCATCATTACTACAACTTTTTCTGGTCGGAAGAAATGAAGATGGGAGTAAATTAGCACAAGGAAAGTGGAATTTGGTGTAAGGATACCAAAGAGAGATCACAAGGAGCTAAAGCACTGAACATGTCAGACCTCGGGAGAACTAGAAACAGAAGTAGAAAGTCTTCGTCAATCTGTTCATTCACCCTCTAACAATAAACTCTGCCCCTTATGGCCATCTTCTGCATTTTTCTCCACTTTCTTTCTTTCTCTACAGGCTGGCTTCCTCTTTTGATTCACAGTCTCTCCTCTCTTATAACTTCATAATAGCAGTGCAGCCCTAATTCTTAGTCATAACCTTTGCACTTGGTCCCACAGCTCCTGCCTCAGATCCTTTGTCGAACAAGCAAATTCCTGAGAAAGGACTCTGATTGGTCCATCTCAACTTTTTCGAGCCAGGCTTATGTTTATTGACTGCCTGTGAAGCAACTGTTCTTGAATCAGGTATCTACTCCTATTCCAAAAATGGGAGGAGAGCAGCCTCATGTGATACAGAATGTGACTCTGTTCAAGCAGCAGGGATTACAGGCAGGCAGTCTCCATCACAGAAGAACTGTGGAAGTCATAGGCAGTGATGCACAGTTCTACTCTAATAAGTCTTTCCGGGGAAGCAGCCCAAGTTTTACAAAGGGCAGATCTCAGAGCTCAGCTAAACTGACATGAATATTTTATGGGGAACAGAGGCTTGTACTTGGGACTCCTTTTAATATATATTAAAATCAATGTAAGATAAAACATAAATGTGAACAAGAGCTTTGGTTCTTTCCCCAAAAGATATACACACACATTACAAAAATACATGTAATGCCTTTCTTGAGAATAGTTAGAAAAGAAGAAATTGCTTGAACGACCCTTTTGAGTGGATGCTCCATTACTAGATGCTAAAGCAATATCCTGTCTCTTTCCTAACATAATCTGAGATGTGCAGATTGTGGGGTCAGAGAACAAGGAACCCTCCCTTTTGCAGCTCGCTGTGATGTCTTCTTACATCTCATTCTAGTAAAACACATACTTTAACATATTTTAACATATTTGCCTGCACTGCATAGCTGTTTTTCCTATTCCAAATGCTAGATGATTAATGGATTTTAATAAAATGTTTTCTTACGGTATAAACCATCTTATGTCAGCATTCCCTAGCATAAACTTTTGAAGGATACATTAAAATCTCCAGATTAGCATGTTCATATACATATTTTTCATGATAAACAATGGTAAAACATTTTGAAATCTTTTACTCATATTTAAAAGAGATATTTTCATATAAGGCAGGGTTTCTCAACCTTGCCACTATTGACATTTTGAAGCAGACAATTCTTTGTTGTGGGGTCCTGTGCTGTGCATTGTAGAAAGTGAAGGAGCATCCCTGGCCTCTACCCACAGATGCTAGGAGCACACCACTAATCTCACTGGTGACAACCAAAACTGTCTTCAGACACTGTTAAATGTACCTAATATGGGGGGAAGAATCAGCCTGTCCTTAAAACTATAAATCTAGGAAGAGTGTTACCTTTTTTCTCCAAAAGAATGACTTTTATTTAACATAATTTTCTTATACCGTACCTTTAATCATCTCTAGATTAAAAAAAAAAAAACATATATATGTTGTTTTGGGGGCAGGCGCAGTGGCTTACACTTGTAATCTCAGCATTTTGGGAGACCGAGGCGGGCGGACCACCTGAGGTCGGAGTTCAAAACCAGACTGGCCAACATGGAGAACCCCCATCTCCTAAAAGTACAAAAATTAGCCAGACGTGGTGGCAAACGCCTGTAATCTCAGCTATTCAGGGGGCTGAGGCAGGAGAATCTCTTCAACCTGGGAGACAGAGGTTGCAGTGAGCCGAGATCATGCCACTGCATTCCAGCCTGAGTGACAGAGCAAGACTCCATCTAAAAAAATAAAAATAAATAAAGATAATTTTTAAAAAATGTTTTGAAGTTTATTGAGCGCTACTGGTTTGGTATTGTCCATCTTGCCTTTCCTCAATGAATCGAATTCTGTCGTGCCTGAATTAGCCCAATTAATTTTATTAGCAAGCTCATATCCATTTATCACATTAACTTACCTCAGTGTCAAAGAATTCCCTATGGCCCACAGTTTCTAAATACGTCACACTTTCTCTCAAGAAATAGCTTGCACACTTGAGAAAGATGGTGGAACACTTGTGAACACACCTAGAAGGAAAATAATTTTAATGCTGTTGGCCAAAGAGCATTAATTTCTTTCTGAAAAAAATGTTCCATCTTCTATGGAGTGCTTGCACTTTGGACTAATGAAGAATTAACAGAAAACTGGTTGTGTAAGAGAACAAAAATACAATTTAGAGGATTTCTTTTCTACCTAAAAATAGAATCCACTGAAATGAAGTCATAGGCTTTATTATAGTCAAATGTCATTGTTAACTTTTATATTAAGGGGTGGATAAAAAAATTGTTTAAAATATAATAAGTAGTTTCTCTGACTTGTAAATGATAAATACTTTCATGGAAAATTTGCCCATCTCACAAGGTTTCTGTGAGAACAAATGTTATAATAGATATGAAAGGGTTATGAGAACCATGAGCACAGAGCACGCCACAGGAGAAGGGAATTATTGTCATGCATGTGGTTTTACATAGATTGTAGAAAAAGGAAAAATTGGTGTATTTTGGTACTTCCATAATGTTCGTTATTATCACCACAATTATCATTATCTTCAAAAAGGTTTTATTAAGGTTATCAATATCATATGTCTGTATTTTCATTCATCATAGAATCAGGTCCTAGATTAGGCTGCTAACCCTAGAAATGCATTAAAAGACCAGGAGTGAAGGGTACTTGCTCCCCCTTACCTACTTGCAGATGTAATATGCTAGCATATGTTCATTTTCACTGGATAACTTCTATTGCAAATCAGGTACATTATTGCTTGAATTTATAACCATGACATAATTTTTACTCAATATTTATTGAAAACAGAATGAGTTGTATAACAAAGATTTCACCACATGGCATGTAGCTCTTTCTCTACAGGAAACAAAAATAGTTTCCAAAGAGGAAAGGGGAAACGTCTACACGCACACACACACACACACACACAAACACACACACACAGAGGTCTAAACAGGGATTACCCATGTTTTCTCCTTTCTGTTCTCCACTTATCACACGAGTAAGTAAATGATAATAAATGCTATGTATTAATATAGCATTTATCATTCAGTATTATTTTGCCATTTTTAAAGTTGAAAAATTAAAATTGTATATATTTATTGTGTACAACATGATGTTTTCAAATATGTGTACATTGTAGAATGGTTAAATAAAGCTACTTAACCAATGCATTACTTCATATACTTCTCTTTTGCGGTAAAATTTACTCCTACCAATTTTCAAGATAGTCCCTTATACTTTATGATCATATGTTTTCCCCATCGCATATTAAAACGTTATTGAAAATAATTGTGGAGCAAGGATTTTGCTGCAGGTTACATTGTGAGAAATCCTGTGTGGCACTCATAAGAATCTGGATGCTAATGAGGAATTGGTATAAGCTGACACATGTATTCCATTGTTGATCATGCTGACTGCCGTGGCAACATTTACACTATGACTGTGGCTGATATTTAATTTTCCTACACTGGCTGAATTATAAACAAGAATCCACCACCAAGACTTATAATTCATCACAATTGTTTATTTTCATGGCCAACAGAGTCCATCTGCCTACAAATTCTTTTATAAACATCTCTTTAAAAATAGAAATGCTCATGAAAATGAGCATATACACTCTAAGTATTTGGAAGTGTAACACTAATTTGTACATAGCAATTAAAAATTTTGAAGATAATTTATTTATTTGGCACATTATGGTTTCTAAAGTACCTTAACTTTAATTTTCTCAATTGATTCTCACAAAAAGCCAGTAAAATGCTATTTTTTCATTTTAGAAATAAGGCAAGTCAGGTGCGGTGGCTCACACTTGTAAGCCCAGCACTTTGGGAGGCTGAGGCCAGGGGAGCAGTTGAGGCCAGGAATTTGAGACCAGCCTGAGCAACACAGAAAGATCCGGTCTCAAAAAATAAAAAGAAAAAAAGAAAAAAAAAATAGCCAGGTGTGATGGTGCATGCCTGTAGTCCCAAGTACTTGAAAGGCTGAAAGATAGGATTATTTGAGCCCAGGAATCTGAGGCTGCTGTGAGCTAGGATGGGGCCACTGCACTCCAGCCAGGATGGCCAAGTGAGACTGTCTTTAAAGGACAAGAAAAAAAAAAAAAAAAAAGAGGCATCTTAGGTACAAGAGATTATGTCAGTCACTCATAATTAGGCTTACATATGGTAGAGTTTAAAATCAAGCAGTTTTGTAATCTAAACCCATAATCTGCCCAATTCATTTTCCTCCAAAAAATCACAATATTAAGAACTTGTAGATGATGCAAATGAGAATGTCAGTGACTGAGAAGAGGACTGTAGGTAGCCTGAGGGTTATTTTTTTTTTAATATGAAGGTAAGGTGGAAGGAGGTTTTATATCTTTAAAATGGATACTGTGGGACTAATAGTCAAATGTGAATATCCTTTTGCCATTGAACAAGAAAGAATGTCTTTAAATTATTGGAAGGCGGCTTCTGAATAAATAGTATCAATGTTCTTCAATATGGTTGAAAGACCCTGGAATTCATTGTGCAGAAAGAATATTGTTTTATATTTTAAGATTTTTCAGAAATGCATAAATATCCATTTGGAAGTCTAGATGAAGTGCAGTTTGCCCAGATGTTAGACATGATTCGAATAATTCTTTTTCCCCAGTGGTATATGTAACAGTGGTAGTCCATGAACACTGTGCAGGAGGTACACAGTGTGTTCTTAGCAGTCACTAAAGCATTCACAAAGTCACTATTGCCATATCAATGTCTTAGAAAAAGTGCACTTTCTGTTTTTATCGAGATTCATGTCAAAGACTTTAGGATTTTACTGCTGCCAATTTATTTTCCTTTAATGGACAATCATACTTTGCATTAATAGAGTTGTTAAAAACAGACAATAACTAATGTGCTAAGATCATTGTCTGCAAGACCATCCCTTCCAGCAGCTTGAGCCGTTTATAGTGATCCCAGTATTCCTGTCTCTAACTGCCAGGGGAAACCTAAGTAGAAAGAAAAAGTTCGCCGGGCGCGGTGGCTCACGCCTGTAATCCCAGCACTTTGGGAGGCCGAGGCGGGCGGATCACAAGGTCAGGAGATCGAGACCACGGTGAAACCCCGTCTCTACTAAAAATACAAAAAATTAGCCGGGCGCGGTTGTGGGCGCCTGTAGTCCCAGCTACTCGGGAGGCTGAGGCAGGAGAATGGCGTGAACCCGGGAGGCGGAGCTTGCAGTGAGCCGAGATCGCGCCACTGCACTCCAGCCTGGGCTGGGCGACAGAGCGAGACTCCGTCTCAAAAAAAAAAAAAAAAAAAAAAAAAAAAAAAAAAAAAAAAAAAAGAAAGAAAAAGTTCAGGGGGATGTCCTTTGTAATATCTTGTGAAGGTGAAGAAGCAAGCTTCAAGATCAATTCCAGCTCTGAATTCACACCACTTCCTGAAATGAAACACAAATGTGGTAAGCGAGAAATGTTGAATAGTGCCACCACTGAGGTTAGTCTTCAGACCAAATAAACATCTCCATTTTTATGTGCCTCATAACTACTTTTCAGGACCCAACCATAGATAAGTTGTAATTCAAAGAAAAATTCAGATAAGGGCAAATTGATAATCTTTATGTGTTAAACAGAGTAGTGTTCATTCAAAAGAATTTGTGGTTTGAAAAACACCCTTTCCTTTTAAATGCATTCAGTTTTTTAGTTATTTTTTTATCAGACATTCCTCTCCAAAACAGAACTATAATATAATATCCAGAGGTCAATGTTTGTGAACATAGATTCCTCTGTACAATTTCTCTTTATGACCTTACCCATGACATCATTACCTTAACTTCAAACTTTAAAATTCAGTTACATCTATTTGCTCTATATTGGTGGAAATGTTTATATATACTTTCAAGTATAGTTCTAGTACTTTCATTATTTATTTAACTAATTATATATATTTTTAGAGACAAGGTCTTGCTCTGTCACCCAGGCTGGAGTACAGTGACACAATCCTGGCTCACTGCAACCTCAGTCTCCTGGGCACAAGAGATCCTGCTACATCAGCCTCCCAAGTAGCTGGTACTACAGGCATGCACCACCACACCCAATTAACTTTTTAAAAATTATTTTTTGTAGAGATGAGGTCTCATAACATTCCACAGGCTGGTCTTGAACTCCTGGGCTCAAGGGATTCTCCTGCCTTGGCCTCCCAAAGTGCTGGAATTACAGACATGATCCACAGTGCAAGGCCCCTAGTACTTTTAACCTGTTAGTTACTTTATACCTCTAAGTGCAAATTTTAATATATTCAAATGTAATCTCTTACAGGACATCCTACATGTTATTAAATCTTAGATGATAATGATAGTAAAATTCTTCTTTTGGCTTTCTTTATTTCACAGGATTATACACTCACCATGTATTTCCAGCAGTCTTGGAAAGACAAAAGGCTTTCTTATTCTGGAATCCCACTAAACCTCACCCTAGACAATAGGGTAGCTGACCAACTCTGGGTACCAGACACCTACTTTCTGAATGACAAGAAATCATTTGTGCATGGGGTCACAGTGAAAAATCGAATGATTCGACTGCATCCTGATGGAACAGTTCTCTATGGACTCCGGTAAATGACTTTATATTGCATGTTTTAAAGTTGTTGTTGCTTTGTTTCATTTTCAACTTTTGGAAGTGGGCAAAGGGAAGAGAAGCAAGAATATATAGATGAATATATAAATGGAGTGTCATATACTTATGAAGGTCTATTACTAACCCTCATGTAGTTAAGGGCTTATTACAAATTATAGGCAACACATCAAAATTACCTACCAGTTTTACGACAGAAATATCTGAACTGTAAACTGTTATTATAGGATATGTAAAGTGGTGGCTGTTTATTCTTTGTTGTCACCTTTAGTGATTCTTTTGAGAAACAGATGAAACCTGTATATTCACAATATCTCAAATTTTCCTGTTATTTCAGAGTGTTCATAAGCCCCTTGAAATCCTTCCATGTACCATGAATACTAAGCTGAAACTCCAGTTACGGGTCAAAATATAACAATTAATGTCTTTAAATTCACTAATGCCCCAAAACAATATACAAGTGAAAACAATATATATCTGTGATGAAATTTCTAGTGGTTGGTTATTTAGTTGATAGATTTGGTCTTCATTTGCACAGTAAAATAATATCAGTTGTTCTTGGCAAAATGATCTTTGAAATTTGATAGCTTTGGTCTTCATTTGCACAGTAAAATAACGTAGTTGTTCTTGGTAAAACAATCTTTGAAATTTTCCCACTCTTTCTGTACCCCAAGGACTTTCAACTTCAGTTAAAAATCTCTGAGTTAAAAGTCTTTGGGAGAAATGGTAAAATAAATTAACAGTTCCCTTGAGTCTATTGGTAGCTACAACAAAAAGACTACTAATCCAAGATTGGTGGTTAATTATTAATTATGGTTCATATACTATAAATCAATTGTAATTTTTCTGTTACCAGTGTAACTTCCATCAGACATGCCCGATGTGTAAAGGGATGAGTTACCATTCTAAATTATCCTGGGAGAGTAAATCCATGACTCAGTTCAATAGGCTAATCAACCATGACATGTGTAAGTATATGGATTAGTAAAGAATATATAAAAAGTTGATTGATTGAAAAAAAAGAGCAACTAGATTTTTTTTTTTTTTTGGCGAGAAAGAATGTGGCTTACATTGTCAGATTACAGAGTCTCACTTCATGAATTTCCCAAATTACTACCAGCATCTACCAATGGGAATAATCCAAAGGAAGGAAAATATTTGAGAATCATGAAGTTGAATACATTTCATTTTACAACTGGGAAAACTGAGACAGAAAAGGGAGAAGTACCTTATATAAGGGAATAATAAGGTAATGCCAGAACTGGGACTAAAATCCATGTATCCTGATTCCCATGCCTGTGCTTTTCCACTCCATTGCCATTCAAGTGCACTTAAAAGTCAACTCCTATTTCCAAGTTGTACACCACTTTAATCCCTTCGGAGCAAACCCAGTTCTTTGTAGCTTGTTGTCTAGCAAACAGACAATGACCTTTCCAAAGAGAAACACAAACCATTCATCTATTATCTGTGCCCTGCTCTTTTTATGGCACCAATTTTCTCTGTAAGAGCCTCACACTAGTTCTCATAACTTCCCTTTCTCTTCCTCTGTCTTTCCCACTTCCTCTTCCCTCACAGATTTGGTTTTCCTTTCCCTAGAAGTTATCAATATCCTGGAAAGGTCATAAGGTATAGCAGAGAAAGTATGACATCTAAAGTCAGGGGAGCGAGACTGGGCATAAACTCCACAATTTTCTGACTTCTTGACCTTGAATAAATTATGTAAACTTGTTAAGACTTAGTTTTTCAGTTGTATAGTAACGGGCTAATACTCCCTTACTCATTACTGGGACAATCTTATGAACTAATCAATATGACAATACATAATAAGTCCTAAATTGTATTTCTCTAAAGTAGTTGTGCCTTATATAGCCTTATTAGGCACTGGACAAACTGCATACCGAGGGTGTATAACTGATACCAGGGGTATCAGTAATTAAAATAGCGATAAAGTTGTTCAGTTAAAAATATACTCATTGAGTGCCTATTATGTGCCACACACTCACTATTTTGGCCCTAAGAATAACTTTCCAGAAGCTGAGTAGAAATTTTTCAGTGGACATAGAGCTGAAAACAATAGATACTGCGGACTCCAAGACTGGGGAGAAGGGGAGTGTGGCAAGTGTTGAAAAACCACCTATTGAGTGCTATATTCATGATTTGGGTGATGGATTTAATAGAAGCCCAAACCCCAGCATCATGCAATGTAGTCATGTTACAAACCTGCACATGTACCTCCTGAATCTAAAATTTGAAAGGAAAAAGAAAAAAAGAAATTTGTCAGTGGAATGCACTTGGGACTTTGAGTCAAGAGACTTGTGGCCTAACCAGCTGGTACCCTTCAGTAAGGCATTTCACCTCCCTGGGCTTCAGATCCACCAACCTTAAAAAAAGTGATTGGATGAAACTATCCCTAAATTTCATACTGTATTAGTCTGTTTTCATATTGCTATAAAGATGCTACCCAAGACTAGGTAATTTACAAACAAGAGAGGTTCAATTGACTCGCACTTCTGCCTGGCTGGGGAGGTATCAGGAAACTTACAATCATTGCAGAAGAGGAAGCAGACACGTTTTACATGGTGGCGGGTGAGAGAGAGAATACCAAAGGGGAGGAACCCCATCCTTACCGAAAAAACAATTCTCATGAGAATTCACTCACTATCACAAGAACATCATGGGGAAATCACCCCCATCATCCTGTCACCTCCCACTGGGCCGTCCCTTGACACCTGGGGACTACAATTTGGATTACAATTCAAGATGAGATTTGGGTGGGGGACACAGAGCCAAACTATATCACCTACTAACCCTAAATTCCATTGCTTTGTGATCCTATATATTAGGGCATATTCATTTTAATTCCCCTGATGTAACATTTCCTAATCTAAGAAATGACAGTCTGCATTTTTCTAGGTAAGAGCCTTTTAAAGAATATCTGTTATTGGTCACCTCCTAAGCACACATACTAGAATATCCTTATCATATAACATATTGGAATATTTATAGCTGTATTTATTTTAGGCATGAGTAATTAAGAGAATCAAACTTCTTACCTTAATCCTTTCCATCAGTCCAGCTCATAGTCATCATGAATGGGTCCATATATTAATGAGTAGGTTTTAGCAATCATGTGATCAATGAGATTTTCTGAATGCACTGGAAAGCCTTTGGCTAGGTATTCCATAATCGTAACAGAAAACAGATTTTAAAGAAAATCAATTTTTTGCTATATTCAAACTCTCAATATGAGATACTATAACTTATATGAGCCAGAAGAATAGAGTCAGTTGTCTATTTTTGTGAACTATGTCAAATCAGATTTTTCACCAAAGGAATGGCACATAGTCCTGTAAACACCCTGAAATAATAGAATGGTGTCTGGTGAGGGATTGGCACTTCTAGAGGAACCAGGCTACTATGCAACAGATATTCGGCCCTTGGGAGAGACTTCATTCCTTGTGCCTCTTGCCCTTGGGTCACCCTCCTGTGACAAAATGCATTACACAAAAGAGTAACCCAGTAACCTCTATTACTTCCTCTTCCATTTAGGTGGGGAATCTAAATAAAAAACGTCCATGATGTGCTGTAAGTTGTGTTAGGAGACCAGAACTTTAGTCCATGTGCTATGAGCCATTTAACTTGGTCATCTCAGAACACATGATGTCATTTCCTTTCTTACTCAAAAGCAGAGACGATACAGTATCAGCTCCCTCTATGTCACTTAAAATTCTTCTGTTTTTCCTCCCTTTCTTCCACTTAACTTTAAGGAGGATTTTTCTCTTTTCTCTGAGCCTAATCTCTTCATGTCTGCATGTAATCTTTTTGGTGCACACTCTTTACAGACTTTGCTCCCCCATTTTACCTACCTCTTCAGCCCTTCCTCTCTGTTGACTCCCTCTCTTCAGTTTCTGCTTTGAGCACCAGTTTTCTCACAGCTTTGGTTTCTTCTACTGCCTCACTATACGTTACTCCTCTATCTCCAACAACATGGTTCCCATCCATACTACTTTCCCAAAACAGCTCTGCCAAAAATTACCAAAACCATCACTAGTTCTCAATATTAAAGAATCTTAAAGAATCTTGACTTGTCCGAATGCTGTAAGAGTAATGACTGACTCTGACTTCAGGACTTCCAAGACCCAGCACAATTTTTAAATTATTCTTGTTCTTCTGTTTTTTGTTATTTCATTATTGACTCCTCTTTTGCCACTAATTGAAAACTCTAAGGATTCTTCAAGATTTGATCAGTTTATTGAGTTTAACAGCTTTAAATATCTAAATTCCCAAACGATCAAGTTTCAAAAATTTTCAATTGCTCACTGAGCATCTGTATTTGAATTGCCTGCCAGCTCCTCCTCACATGACCCCTAGTTCATATCATTTGATTCTCAAAACTGGGCCATCCTCCTTTCCCAAGTGTTAATGAAATTACCATCATCCCATTCAATAGACATAAACTTGAAGGCAACTGTAATTCCACATCTCTTTTGTCACTGAGATTTAATCTGTTGCTTCTATTCCACTCTATCTCAATCTCCTTCTCTATTTCCAAATCACTTCTACCACCTAAATTAACATCCTCACTATCTGTCACTTCCTGGCCCATTTCCTATCTCAATTTTTCTCATTACTGCCATCTTACTTCTCCTACCAAAAAAAAAAAAAAAAAAAAAAAAAAAAGTTTCCTCTTTCAGAAATCTAAGACCCTCTGCTTATTTCTGTAAACATATCTGAGGCATTTCAAGATTCAGTATGTTTCAAATACTTTATCCCATAAATATTTCATGGAATATACAGCTGACTCTGGAATAACATGGATTGAACTGCATAAGTCCATTTACTGGAGGATTTTTTCTCAATAAAATTTACACCGAATGTGCCTGCCTCTCCCTCCTCCCTTTCCACCTCCTCCCTGTCATCTACTTCTGCCACCCCTGAGACAGCAAGAAGGACCCTTCTTTTTCCTCCTCTTCCTCAGCCTACTCAATGTGAAGACTAGGAAGATGAAGACCTTTATGATGATCCATTTACACTTAATAAATAGCAAATATATTTTCCCTCCCTTATGATTTTCTTTTATTTCCCCTTAAGATTTTTGTTTTATTATTATACTTTATGTTCTAGGGTACATGTGCACAACATGCGAGTTTGTTACATATGTATCCATGTGCCATGTTGGTGTGCTGCACCCATTAACTTGTCATTTACATTAGGTATATCTCCTAATGCTATCCCTCCCCACTCCCCACTCCCCACAATAGGTCCCAGTGTGTGATGTTCCCCTTCCTGTGTCCACCTGATCTCATTGTTCAGTTCCCACCTGAGTGAGAACATGCAGTGTTTGGTTTTCTGTTCTTGCGATAGTTTGCTGAGAATGATGGTTTCCAGCTGCATCCATGTCCCTACAAAGGACACGAACTCATCCTTTTTCATGACTGTGTGATGTTCCATGGTGTATATGTGCCACACTTTCTTAATCCAGTCTGTCATTGATGGACACTTGGGTTGATTCCAAGTCTTTGCTATTGTGAATAGTGCCACAATAAACATACATGTGCATGTGTCTTTACAGCAGCATGATTTATAATCCTTTGGATTTTCTTAATAACATTTTATTTTCTCTAGATTACTTTATTGTAAAAATAAAGTAAGACCTATAACGTAAATTATATGTTTGTTGCTATTTACATTATCAGTAAGGGTTTTTATTAGTAAGGTGTTATCAGTATGTTATTAATAGTTATGTTGTGAGAGAGTCCATAGTTATATGTGGATTTTTGATTGCATGAGGGGTGTAAGAGTCCTTAATCCCTACCTTGTTCAACAGTAATTATATTACAAGAATTATTTGTCATTTCTCTAAAATTCAAATATAACTGGGAAACCAGTATTTTACATGGTAACCCTACAGCCCTACTGATGCCCTCTCTTCTCTGCCCCCATTCTTTCCCCCACCCCACCAGTTTTTCCCATCTTACTTTTGCTTCAAAGTCTCTCTCAAATTCCACTTTCTCCATGAGGACTTTCATGACCTTCCTAGCCAGATGAAAACTCTCTCTCATTTGATGCCTTACTACAATGTAATCTTATCAATTGAAATTTGTGACTCCATTACTATGTTTTATCTTTCTGTAGTCATTTTCCACTGATGTACAGGATTGTGTATTTGTTGAAAATGTGAACTGTATTTCCTTAACCTTTGCATCCTCTCTCAAACCAAATAGATGCCCAATAAATGTTTGTAGAAATGAAATTAAAAACCGTAGGATGCAGTCACCTGATTCACAATAGTTGTCAGCTGCAACATTTTCTATATCTACATGATGGCTTTTAACCAAAGAGCAATTATCACTATTAATGGCCTCTTGTCCAAATATGATCCAGATGGTTGCATACACTTATTCTCTCCAAGGTCTAGCCATGTGGGTGCTGAAAGAATGTGTTATCTTTCCCTGAAAATGGCAGGTGCAGAGCAATTTAATTCTGAGAAGACATTTAGTGGAGCATTTAACCTCCTTGAAAAAAAAATGCCTTTTTAAATTTTTTGCCTTCTCCTCCTAGCCCCTACAATTGCTTTCTTTCAAATTTCCACAGTACTCCTTCCTTCTTCTTTTACCAGATGTGAGCCCAGGGCCAGGTGGTTTTGAGGAATTAAGATGAATGTGTGTGAATGGCAAGTGGAATGAGGAGTGCTGTGGTTTGAATGTTTGTTTCCTCCAGAACTCATGTGGAAATGTAATTGCCATTGTGATAGTTTGGAGAGCAGAAATCTTTAAGAGGTGACTAGGTCATAAGGTCTCCATCCTTGTTAATGGACTAAAGCTTTTCATGGGAGTTGGTGTGACCCCTCTGGCATATGTGCTCTCTCTCCCCTGCGCACTTTCTCTCTCTCTTGCGCCCTCAATTTCCCCTTCTGCCATTCTATGATTCAGCAAAAAGGCCCCACCAGATGCAGCTCCCTAGGGAATCTGGGATTGCTCAGCCTCCAGAACTGGGAGCCAGAACATTTCTGTTTATTATAAATTACCCAGTTCGTGGTGTTCTGTTATAGCAGCACAAAAATGGACTAAGATGGGAAGTGAAAAGCCTTCCATTTCAATACTGGTCCACATTAGGTCTCTGTACTAGTGTTGTTGAGTATGTATGTAGGTCTGTTATCATTGTAAGTATATACAAAGTAAGATGTATGTACAGTATCATTTTAACTAACATTAGTGGCAATTGTATAATGAAATTTCACCAAAACCCATGCAAATAAGTAATTGAAAATATATTATATAACAGACATTATGCTTAATGCTCACCTGAGCTATGTACTACTATTAAGCTAATACTAAAGATTCCAACACTGGGAGATCTAAAGTAACTTTTACTGTCTCATAATTTGTTATTTCTTTACTTCTTAAAAGTAGGTCCCAAAGAGTACACACATTGCGTTTGCCTGCTAAATTATTCACATCTCTTGTACTCTATAGTTTCCTCTCTTCCCTTTTTAGCCCCCCTTGTAAATTATTTTTTGAAGAAACAATGTCATTTTTGTGATGATATTCCCTTGCTGTAAATGTCTTTCTCTATCTCTGTCTCCTATGTTAAGACTTGATCACATTTAGATTACCTGCTTTCAGGGTTGTGTTTTGGCAAGACTGCTTCATAAGCAGTATAGGATAATTCTATGAAGGGACCCAAAATGCGTGACTGTCTTTTTTGATGATATGAAGATTGATGAACAGATTCAGATATATTGACAGCGTGATCTATCCACTTCTATTAATTTTAATGTAACTGTATTACTTTGCTGGGGCTGTGTAACAAAGTACCACAAACTGGATAACTTAAACAGTAGAAAGTCATAGTCTCACAGTTCTGGAAGCTAGAAATAAAAAATCAGGATGTTGGCAGAATTGGTTCATTTTGAGGGCTCTGAGGAGAAGGTCTGTTTCAGACTTCTCTTTTTGGTGCATAAATAACCATCTTCCCCCTGTGTCTCCACATAATCTTTCCTCTGTGCGTATTTGTGCTTAAATTTCCCCCCTTTTATAAGGACACCAGCCATCACCAGTCATATTGGATTAGGACCCACCCTAATGATCTCACTTTAACTTGATTACCCTTCTAAAGACTCTATTTTCAAATAAGGTATATTCTAAGTCACGGAGGTTTAGGACTTACACGTGTGAATTTGATGAGACACAATTCAAACTATAATAGAAACAAATAACAATTTTCTAAACCTATTTAGCATTTGAGAAGCAGAGATATTCTATCATCTCTTCTTTATTTATGAACTATACTACTCTCTAAAGAAGAACTGAACTCGCTGACTATTTGATTATCTTAAAGTAGAGTTTATACAATGAAAGCAGGCTAAATGCTTGACTGCTTCCTCTTACTTAGCTGTTTTCTAAACAAGTTATTTTCCCTAAAATCTTCCCAATGTGACCACCAAGGATTGGTATTTTGTTGTTTCATATTCTTATACCTTCCTTTGTTTAAAAGGTAGCACACTATGCCAACCACTCTGTACCTTTGCAAAACAGTGATTTTGCAAAGCCAGCATAAATGTGGGAGGTTTTTGTTTTTGTTTTTTTTTTCTTGGGACGGAGTTTTGCTCTTGTTGCCCAAACTGGAGTGCAATGGCACGATCTTGGCTCATTGAAACCTCTGCCTCCCGGGTTCAAGTGATTCTCCTGCCTTAGCCTCCCAAGTAGCTGAGATTACAGGCACGTGTCACCACGCCCAGGTAATTTTTTTTTTTTTGTATTTTTGTAGAAACAGGATTTCACCATGTTAGCTAGGATGGTCTCGAACTCCTAACCTCAGGTGATTCCCCCCGCCTCGGTCTCCCAAAGTGCTGGGATTACAGGCGTGAGCCACCGTGCCTAGCCTTGAAAGCATTTTTAAACCAGGTCTTCTCACTCCAGAGTCTACACTCTTAGCCCCGGCACAAGGCATCTTACTGTCCCTGTACATCATTTCTAGGAAGACCGTTGTCTATGTATGGTGATTTCACTGCTCACCATTACAGAAATGAAAATAACCAAAGAAGTTAGACAGCCTAAATGGGAGTAGCTCTGCCAAGTATGTGAGCTTTTGAAAAATGTATACAATCTTGGCCGGGTGCGGTGGCTCACGCCTGTAATCCCAGCACTTTGGGAGGCTGAGGCGGGTGGATCACGAGGTCAGGAGATCGAGACCATCCTGGCTAACACGGTGAAACCCCTACTCTACTAAAAATACAAAAAAAAATTAGCCGGGCGCGGTGGCGGGCGCCTGTAGTCCTAGCTACTCGGGAGGCTGAGGCAGGAGAATGACGTGAACCCAGGAAGCGGACCTTGCAGTGAGCCGAGATCGCTCCACCGCACTCCAGCCTGGGCGACAAAGTGAGACTCTGTCTCAAAAAAAAAAAAAAAAAAAAAAAAAAAAAGAAAAGAACAAAATTGTATACAATCTTTTTGGCTTTTCTAACTCATACTAATGACTCTAAATTCCAAAGAGAAGCCATTCCGCTTCACATTTTAGAAATGAATCTAATGTTAACTAAAAACCTGTGGCCTGATGAGGATTTTGAGAACTCCTCTACCATATTTGTTTACCTGGCTCTACTTCGAATCGATTTTTTTATGTTCTTAGCAGTGTCTGACCATGGATTGTGTGTGAGAATAAAATCAATGGCTACACTTACTGAATATAAAAGAAAGATAGAGTTTTTCACTATTCCTTGGAGAATCATCTCATCTTGCCTTGGTCTTCAATGACAAAGCAAAATAAAAAATAGAGGCAATTATCTTGATAATACAGATCCACTACACACACACACACTCACACACATACACACATGCACACACACATTATTGATTTTTAAAGCAGTTTTGGGGGTCCTAAATGCTTAACATTAGCTCTCTGTATTGATTATCAACACTGAAAGAAATTGTTTCTCTCTTCTACAAACTTTCCCTGTAGAGAAGCAATTATGATTACATTCAAAAGTCCTGGGCAGATCTCACAAGGCTTACTGTGAGATATGCTAGGTAAAAATACTGTGCAGTTGACTGCAGAGAATAAATATGAGAGTTGATGTAGTATTTGCAGAGGAAGCTTGGCTGTTATTGACCAATGCATCTTGTTAAGAGAAAGAAATCTGCTCTTTCAAATGGAAGAGAGAAACAGCAGACCATACAGAAAGAATAGGTAACTCAGTTTGTTAGAAAGAATGCCTGGAGACTTTACAATTCCCACTGAAGGACACAGTGTTGATATTCCCCTCACAGTTTAGTTGGCATGTATTTTAGAGTTTCATCACTGGAGTACAGAGAAAGCTATTCAAAATGTTCTCCAGTGAAAGAGCTGCTATTTTTGCCTCTCAAAGTTTTTATTTTGATGTGCTTTATTCATTTATCTACATGGAAAACTTTATAATTAAATGATATTAGTAAGGATATCTTTTTTGGTATATATGGCATTGTAACTAACTAAAACATTAAATAAGCAATGGAAATAATCATGCAGTTATTACAGCTATTGTGTGAGTGTGTTATTTGTGGATGTATCATTGTGATTATGCCTTCTTAATTAAATTAATGTAGAAGATTAAATACAAACAGTAACCAAAAACATAAGAGTTACCTCTCCCCAAATTCTTGACCTTGATTGTGTGCCTGTGGAAGAATATCAAATGTCAATTCTCAAGAAGAAAGAAAAGACTTAGATAAAGAAAGTAAGAAAAAATGGAAGGAAGGAAAAAGAAAAGAAAAACAAATATCTCAGAAATGTTATGAATTTTATATCTTAGTTATATTGTTAGAAATGACACCACTTCCTGAGAAGATGTATCAGATTTTGGCAACAATTTATAAAATTTTTCAAGTAGTCTTCTGCAGGACTCTCATCTTATTTCATTAAACCATCATTTCAAATTTAGTATTTTGGTACCACTTCCATGATTTCTGCCATAACTGTACATCATTTAAAAACATTGATTTGTTTGTTATTTACGTATGTATTGGTATGTATACGTGTGTAAATTCATATATATTTTTAAAGAAAACTTTAATTAGCTTTGTGTATGGGAAATGATTATTTTTAAATATACATTAAAATACATCTAAGCAACACATTTTATTAAAATTAAAAAATTTGTATTCATGTTCCATTTACAATCATAGTTCCTCATTTATAGAATTGCGATAATACTATTGCCTATGTAACACATGTTGCTTACATCATCATTATCAAAATAAAAGCCTAAGTTTTCCTTACAAACTTTTTGAGCACGATGTTAAAGCTAGGTTTCCTTCAATCAATGGTATGTATCACAGATTGTGAAATAGTCATCCAGAAGCCACCATTTGGCTGTGTTGCAATTCAACTTCTATTTTATGTATCAAAGAGTGTTTCTTAAGCTTAAAATCCACTGTGGTTTGTATATCAAATATAATAATAAACCTGGTATGTCATTTCTTATTTTCAAGTGTTATGGCATTATAACACTCTAGATAGAGAGGCATCCTATTTTGTATCCATGTAACATGCTGTTTATGGATTATGCAGCATCCCATCATCATTATGGAAGCAGTACTTTACTTTAGACTAAAACAGAAATGTCACAGAGGATTTCTGGAATGAGAAGTACCATGAAAATACAATAAACATATTTTTAAGGCTAGAGCTTTTAGAAAAATATTGGCTTATTTTGTATATCAATCTAAGTAATCTGATTGAATTTAATAGGATATATTTAGAGTAAGCTTAATATTGCTTTGCTACATGTAAAAAAGTACATATTTACTGGAAGTAGTGCCTCATCCTCCTGAGTGGTTCAACTCACAAAACACATTTTGAGAAGAAAATAGTCTTTGCCTAAATAACTCTTTTTTTCCTTACCCCTGCTTGTAAACTGTGTGTTGCTCACTCAGTGGAGCATGCTTTGGCCTTTCCAGCACATGCAGTTATATTAAATAAGCAGCTTTGTTTAATGGATTAGGCCTTGCAATTCTATATCTTCCAGGACAAGTTTACATTTAACCTTTTTTTTTTTTTTTTTTTTTTTTTTTTTTTTTTTTTTTTTGAGATGGAGTCTTCCTGTGTCACCCAGGGTGAAGTGCAGTGGCACAGTCTCAAATCACTGCAACCTCAACCTCCCAGGTTCAAGCGAGTATCCTGCCTCAGCCTCCCATGTACCTGGGATTACAGGCATGTGCCACCACGCTCGGCTAATTTTTGTATTTTTAATAGAAACGGAGTTTCACCATATTGGCCAGGCTGGTCTTGAGCTCCCGACCTCAGGTGATCCACCCGCCTCGGCCACCCAAAGCGCAGATTTATCTTTTTGAAATCTTTTTTCTTCTTTTTAATAAAGACAGGAATAGAGCTATCAGGAGAGAGCCCACCTGTAACAAAACCACAAAGAACTGGAGCTGAGACAGCAGCGTGCTCCATTTTCTTCTAGTTGCAAAGTCGTGGTAACCACTTCCAGATAGTAACAATAACAAAAATTCATGTAAATTCTATTTTTTAATTAAATTCCCAAATTCTTACCCCTTTTTAAATAAAGTTGTATAAAGTTGCTTAAAGCAGAGTTATTTGTTCTTTTTAAACACCAAAGGATTACTGAAGACAGAAATTCTTTGTTCTACAATACAAACAACTATCTACTTTGAATATTTAGATGATTAAACTTCAGTAACTAAAGTGGAATCTGAGGATTAATGAGTGCCACTAAACGTGTTATTACCATATATATGTTATTTACATGTTTCTGCCTTTTCAACTAAAGTATGGACAATACTAGGACAAAGGAATTTCATCTCTTTTGGTTCAAGAATATCTTATTTTCCAGCACAACAGGCACAGGGCCTGACAACTTTTCAACATTTTGTGAAAATATTTAAGACATGAAACACAAGACTTAAGGGCACAAAAATGGAAAACTGATATCAAAATTAGAATTATTTATTAAATGCCTCCAAATGTGACATGATATCGAAAAGTCACTTCCAGATTTTAAAAAATCACAAAACTCAAAATTATAAGTTATTTTAAAAGTGTTATCTGCTGCATTTGCTCAGAAGTGCCTCAGGCCCAAAAATGGTTCCCAAAGACCTCACTCATGCTTTGTTTATTTGAGTTTTCTACCTGTTCTTGTGCCCCTGTTCTCTCTTCTTCCTGTTGTATCCTACACATCATTAGCTGATGTGCTTTTCTAAAGCACAATTTCATCACACTGCTCTCCTGCTCAGAAACAGATTGATTCCCCATTATCCACCACATCAAGTTGAAATTCCTCTCCAGACGTGACACTTCTCAATTAAATCTACCCTTGTTACATAGTCTCAAACATAGTCTCTGATTTTGCCTAACCATGAAACTTTATATCACAACTATTGTTTTTCCTTCACTTTCCTTAATTACTAATCAGATTTTTAATTCCAAGTCTCTGTTCAATTGTTCCCTTTTTAGTTTTTTTTGTTCCCTTTTTTGGTTTTTTGAAAGAGTGAAATAGTATTTCACTCTGTTGCCCAGCTGGAGTTCAGTGGTGCCATCACAGCTCACTGCAACCTCAACCTCCCAGGCTTAAGCAATATGCCTCCTCAGCCTTTCAAGTAGCTGGCATCACAGGCGCATGTCCAGCTAATTTTTTGTGTCATCATTTATTTTTTGTAGAGATGTGTTCTTCCTATATTGCCCTGCACTGTATGTTTCCTCCCTCCCTTCCTTCCCTCTCTCCCTCCCTCCCTCCCTCCTTCCCTCCTTCCTTCCTTCCTTCTTTCCTTCCTTCCTCCTTCCTTGCTTGCTTCCTTCCTTTCATCATTTCTCCCTTCCTCCCTCTCTCTTCCTTCTTCCTTCCTTCCTCCCTCCCTCCCTCCTTCCCTCCCTCCCTTCTTTCTTTCCTCTCTCCCTCCTTCCCTCACTCCCTTTTTTCCTTCCTTCCATCCTTCTTTCCTTCCTTCCTTCGTCTTCCTTCCCCTTCTTTTCTTCCTTTCTTCCTTCCTCTCTCTTTTCCTCTTTCTTTCTTCTGCCTTTCTCTCTTTCTCTCTCTCTTTCTTTTCTTTCTCTCTTTCTTTTCTTTCTTTCTTTCTTTCTTTCTTTCTTTCTTTCTTTCTTTCTTTCTTTCTTTCTTTCTTTTTCTTTCTTTCTTTCTTTCTTTTTTCTTTCTTTCTTTCTTTCTTTCTCTCCTTCATTCTTTCCTTCTGCCTATATTGCCCAGGCTGGTCTAAAACACCTGGCCTCAAGCAACCCTCCCTCCTGGGTCTTGCAGTGTTGGGATTACAGGTGTACCCACCGCACCCAGCTTTGCTTTGTTTCTTTTTAACTAAACAATAAATATTTTTCATTTTCCTTTTAACTGTACACTGCTCATCTTCCATCTTCTACAACTACTTCAACTCTCGTAGACCCCCTCCTCACAGTTCTGTAGAAATTGGAAATCTTACCATATAACATGTAATTATAAAATGTTTAATTAGATATTGTTTCATATGTATTAGTCTTACCTCTTTAAAAATAGTTTAAAGACAGTCCCCAATTTACAATCGTTTGACTTAGATGATTTGTTTTTTACTTGATGATAGGTTTATTGGGGGTATTAAATGCATTTTTAACTCAAGGTATTTTTCACTTACTGTGGGTTTATTGAGACATATTGCCATCACAAGTTGAGACGCATCTGTAATCTTTTTGTGTCGTTCTTAGGATTTTTGCTGGGTAGGGTATTTCAAAGGCTCCTGCTTGGCATATTCAGTTGTCAGTTGCCAGTGCTCTGCACTATAGTCTTCCTGCCTCCCTCCCTCACTCTCTCCCCTCTCTGCCTCCCTCCCTCCCTTCCTTCTTTCCTTCCTTCCTTCTTTTCTTCCTTCCTTTTGCCATTCCTCCCTTCCTTCCTCTCTCTTCCTTCTTCCTTCCTTCCTTCCTCCCTCCTTCTCTCCCTCCCTTCTTTCCTTCCTCTCTCCCTCCTTCCCTCCCTCCCTTCTTTCCTTCTTTCCTCTTTCTTCCTTCCCCTTCTTTCCTTCCTTTCTTCCTTCCTCTCTTTTTTCTTTCTTTCTCTTTCCTTCCTCCCTCCCTTCCTTCCTTCCTTCCTTCCTTCCTTCCTTCCTTCTTTCTTTCTTTCTTTCTTTCTTTCTTTCTTTCTTTCTTTCTTTTTCTTTCTTTCTTTCTTTCTTTCTTTCTTTTTTCTTTCTTTCTTTCTTTCTTTCTTTCTTTCTCCTTTCCTCCCTCCCTCCCTCCCTCCCTCCCTCCCTCCCTTCTTTCCTTCCTTCCTTCCTTCCTTCCTTCCTTCCTTCCTTCCTTCCTTCCTTCCCTCCTTCCTTCCTTCCTTCCTTTTTTCTTCTTTCTAATGGAAATGAGGTCTTCCTATGTTGCTCAGGTTTGTCTCAAACTCCTGGCCTCAAGCAATTCTCTGCCTTGGCCTCCCCAAATGCTGGGATTACAAGCATGAATCACCTTCCCCAGCCCTGTAATCTTTTTTAAGAGTCTGTTCCTTGTGTTTCTTTTCCCCACAATGCACACTATAGTTAGCACATCTTAAGCAAATGGTAAGTGGTTATTTATTTATTTTTAAATCTCAACTTAGAAAGTGACTGCTCTTAACAATATCTCCCTGATGGCTTTGACTTTTATGTAGTCAGGTTTACTAAATTTTAAGGAGATATGAAAATGGAACTATATATGAAAATAAAATCACTTGCATGAAAATGATTAATTTTAATGCTTAAGGTTCTTCAATAGCCCATGAGTAGGAAATTTCCTCCTAAGAGTATAAATTGTGTTGAGATATGAGAAATATATGCACATTATTATGGATAATACTTTTCCACTGCGGGCCAACCTACAAATACACACATGAATGTTTTCTCTCCACAATATTTCCCTCAGAAAGCTATGTGCTTAGTCTGTCAATATTGCTGCATTTAAAATATGTTCACAGTCCTGCTGTAGAAATTCCCTTTGAACTCTTGGCCACTTGTTTAAATATTCAAGGTGGAACAAATTGCTACACTGAAGGTGATTATTGGAAATAAGTAAGAGTAGAAAAATAACTTAATGAAAAACATTTTTAGTCAAAAATTAGATGCAGAACTTATACACACTAATTTTTCTTGTATTATTCGTAAAATAACTATCAATACATTTTTAAATGAAGGCTGAAAATACTTTTAGGAAAGGGAGCACACAAACGAATTCTTTTGTGCCTCCTCAATGAGACCATATTGACCAGTCCAAATGTATTTGTGTATATTATACCCATTACCTAGTTCAGATGGTGTATTATGAACGGAGCAGAGTCAGAAAACAGAACTATTCAACTTCTATCTGATAGATAAGAATTGCATTTCATCTAGAGTGGTTAAGGCAAGCACGATTTAGAACTTATTAAAACAAAGATAACTAACACATTATAGAAGGACACAGTTATTCATAGAGGTAGAAATTAGTGCACTGGTTGATTTGCTCATAGTTTAGATGTGGGTTGTGAAAAAATTAGAGTAGTCAGTATGTTTATAAGGTTTTTGACCCAAGGAACTGAAAGAACAGACTTGAGGAAAACTGTAGACAAAATACTTCTGGAGATAAGCTAAAGATCTCTGTTTTTGGAATGTTATTTTTGAAATGCCTGTAGACGTGTAAGTGGAGAGGTTGACTGGCAGTTGTAGAAGCTTGAGGTCCAAGAGGGAGATCTAGATTTGAAGTAATTAGTATATAATGGCCTTGGTGACTGTATTATTTCACCAAGGAAGAGAGCATAGATAAAATGGAGATGAGGTCCAATGTCAAGAAAAAGGAGAAGTATTTCAACATGTAGAGTTAGGAAGAAAAGGCAGAATTAACAAAAGAAGCCAAAAATGGAAGCTTAGCCTTGGACCATTCATTCACCATAATGGCAGAGATGAAAAGGCTCCAAGTACAAACTCAAAGAGATGGGTCCATGTGGTGGTAACATATAATCATCGCAATGGCTTCTTAAGACAGTCACATTTTATTCCTTCTAAAATGAAGAAAATAAGGCAGAAACAAGTAATTTGCTTAAGATCTGATAGTTGGAAAGTGACTGAGTCTGAATCTGGAATCAGTCATCTGATTTCATGGCCTACATGCTCAACCACTATTGTAATAGAAATATGAGTTCAGCACAAGGTCAGGTCTCACGTACTGTTTTCTCAGTCCTGGGTAACACATTTTAAGAACAGCACTGACAATCCAGAGGACACTGCGAACACAATAGAAATGGCAAAGGACTTGGAACTCTGTCCATATGCAGCAGAGATAATGAAGCACTGAAGATTGTCTCTCTCAGATCTTTTTATCTTCAAAGCCACAGATCAGATGGAATATAGTTGCTTGTGTTAAATAATGTAAGAATAAAATAACTATAGTTTTAAATAATATTTGAGAAAACTGAGGGGAAGTGTGGGCAGAACTAGAGAAGAGGGGCCTGAAAAAGAGCCTAGCTAGTAGAGAAATATAACTCACCTGAAATTGTTGAAAGTCTATCATTTCAAAGAAAGCTTAGACTTATACTGTGCTGCTTCCAACAGAAGATCAATGACGAACATGTGGAAATTTCAAAGAAAACAGACACATGAAAAAATGCTCATCATCACTGGCCATCAGAGAAATGCAAATCAAAACCACAATGAGATACCATCTCACACCAGTTAGAATGGCGATCACTAAAAAGTCAGGAAATAACAGGTGCTGGAGAGGATATGGAGAAATAGGAACACTTTTGCACTGTTGGTGGGATTTTCAACTAGTTCAACCATTATGGAAAACAGTATGGCGATTCCTCAAGGATCTAGAACTAGATGTACCATATGACCCAGCCATCCCATTACTGGGTATATACCCAAAGGATTATAAATTATGCTGCTATAAAGACACATGCACTCGTATGTTTATTGCAGCACTATTCACAATAGCAAAGACTTGGAATCAACCCAAATGTCCATCAGTGACAGATTGGATTCAGAAAATGTGGCACATATACACCATGGAATACTATGCAGCCATCAAAAAGGATGAGTTTGTGTCCTTTGTAGGGACATGGATGCAGCTGGAAACCATCATTCTTAGCAATCTATCACAAGAACAGAAAACCAAACACCGCATGTTCTCACTCATAGGTGGGAACTGAACAATGAGATCACTTGGACTCAGGAAGGGGAACATCTCACACAGGGGCCTGTCATGGGGAGGGGGGAGGGGGGAGGGATTGCATTGGGAGTTATACCTGATGTAAATGACAAGTTGATGGGTGCAGCACACCAACATGGCACAAGTATACATATGTACCAAACCTGCACGTTATGCACATGTACCCTACAACTTAAAGTATAATAATAATAAATAAATTTTTTAAAAAATTTATTTTAATGATATTATTTTAGTCAAAATATTTGTAGCTAAAAATACACTAACATTTGGAAGTGAAAATTTAAAAGAATGTTTTAATGTGGCAAATAGAAGTATATTTAATAAAATACTTATACTATAAAATATTATTTAGAACATTCCAAAAATGTATGTTCTGGTCTGTTTTTGGCTTGCTGACAAATACTGACTTACTAGCATCCTAATAAAATAAGTTGAGCTATCTTAAAAAAAAAAAAAAAAAAAAAAAAAAAAAAAGAATATGTTAGTTCTACTTGCTTACCTTAGTGACCCTAATGTGAAAAAGGTTCACTCATAAGAAATTTGCTGCGTAGCTATTAAAAAATGGAACTAATGCCTTGTTACTAGTGTCTCTCCAGAGGTAGATAACCTGGTAAAAAGAAAGAACTTCAGCTTTGGAATCAAATGAACCAGTTCCATTATTTATGGTAGAATGACCTAAAACTGACTCCTCAACTTCTCTGAGCCTCAGTTTCCTCACTTATAAAATGCCTGTAACAATATTCATCTTTCAAATTCCTATGAGAACTATTATGTGTGAAACTAGAACAGTGGGGTTTTTTTTTTCATGTTTTTGTTTGTTTTTTCTCATTCCAACCTCTCCATCACTAGGAATGTTTGTTAAACTCTGTTTAGGCTAGTACAGGTACATGTCTGGAATGCTGCAAAAAAAGATTTGGATTCCTAGTGTGAGGCTGATTAAATGGATTAGGATGTATACTGTAACTCCATGTTGCTGTAGAACTAAGATTAAAAGGATGGATGTCGGTGGAAGCCAGTCTTTGAATATGATTACTTAACTCTCCAATATGTCAGTTATATGACCTTGGGCACAACCACCTGTGTATGCCACTGTTTCTTCAATATGATCATCATAGTACCAAAGAGGCATACTCATTGAGATCACTAAATGAGAAAATACATTTGGAATGAGTAGCAGAGTGCGTGTCATCTAATAAACACTCAATGAATGGGAACTATTTCTATTCTTAGAAATTGCTCTCTGGGTTAAGAGCCTCTCTCTTTAATGTGTTGTTCCACTTCCTGGGGAGGTTCCGTTACTTTCAAAATTAAATGGAAGGCTCTTTCATGGTCCTTATAGAATCCTTTGGATTACCTTTGATGATATCTGCTCTTGTCCCTTAGAATCTCTCCAGGTTTGTTCAAACTGGACAATGAAGAGGAATTTCATTCTTTTCTATGTGCTGAGATTTTTGTTATTGGATTAGTGGAGCTAAAGAAGAATAAAGTCATTATCTTGGTGGAGGAAACTGTGTTATTGCTCGTTATTTTCAAGTATTATGTACTTTGGTCTTTTGTGTCACAGGATAATTCTGTACCAAAGAAGCTGTGTGTGCTGAAAATATAAAGAGTCATTTTTATTCACCCCATATGAAAAGGGCAATGAGGAATGCCATTTTTAGAAAAGATAAGGAGTCTTTGGAGATCAGCCTTGTTTCTTTCTTTTTACTGGAAATACACATGCCAAATGGATGCCAAGAGCTTTATTTCTTGCTAAGAAGCTTAAGAAAATTAGGAACGATGGTTGAATGTGGCATTTATGGTTGAATGTAGAGAAAATACAGTATGATGAGTCGCTTTGTTCCAGGTTCCAATTTCATGTTCTGTTTTTATCTCCATCCTTACTAGCAAGAAATGTAACATGTTACTACTACATGGCTACAAAAATAATGGGTCACACTTTTTTATATGTACTTTAAGTTCTGGGATACATGTGCAGAACATGCAGGTTTGTTACATAGGTATACACGTGCCCTGGTGGTTTGCTGCACCCATCAACCCGTCATCTACATTAGATATTTCTCTTAATGTTAGCTCTCCCTTAGCCCCTCACCCCCTGACAAACCCCAGTGTGTGTGATGTTCCCCTCCCTGTGTCCATGTGCTCTCATTGTTCAACTCCCACTTCTGAGTGAGAATATGTGACGTTTGGTTTTCTGTTCTTGTGTTAGTTTGCTGAGAATGATGGTTTCCAGCTTCATTCATGTCCCTGCAAAGGACGTAAACTCATCCTTTTTACGGCTGCCTAGTATTCCATGGTGTATATGTACCACATTTTCTTTATCCAGTCTATCATTGATGGGCATAGTTCAAACATTGTGGAAGACAGTGTGGCGATTCCTGAAGGATCTAGAACCAGAAATACCATTTGAACCAAAAATCCTATTACTGGTTATATACCCAAAGGATTATAAATCATTCTACTATAAAGACACATGCACACGTATGTTTATTACAGCATTGTTCACAATAGCAAAGACTTGGAACCAACCCAAATGGGTTTAAGTCATTTACTTTTACCAACATATGTGTTTTACTTGTTTTCAATGTCTTTGAAGACAGAAAATAAAATAATAGCAAAATAATTTTCCTATATAGTATGTTTTCAAAAAGTAGACAACTATGCTCTGTTAGATAGGCATGGTGCTAAATAGGACCATATCTCAATTACTTCAGGATCTGTAACAGTGCTGGAGAAACCTGCCTCTCCTGACCTTCAGCATCTGTAAGGACAAATTTGGGAAGAGATGCTCAAATGTCACTAACCTGTGCCTTGACTCTATGTTCTAGTTTTCTTCCGTTTCTTAACTCTATTAGTGAAATTAAAATTAGCTTTGAAATCAAGTAAGCCTAGACTCCAAATTACTATTGCTAGGACTTTAATATTCATCCATTAAGATAAGATTATGCTATTTAGGAGGCTGAGGCAGTAGGATTGCTTGAGCTCAGGAGTTCCAGACTAGCCTGGGCAACATAGCCAAACCGAGTCTCAAAAAAGAAAAAAATTAAGAGGATGTCAATCTCTTTGAACAGATACACAAAATAGTAGCACAGTAGCACAGGCACAAGTCACAATCTTTTTTTTAATTTTTTTCTGCCTAAAACTTCTTATGCAAAAAGAGACACTCTGATACAGAGGATGCTCAAATTTTTTATAATCACAGATCCCATTCACATAGTGGAAGAGAATCATTCCAGAAAACTCTATTCCAAAGTAAATTTGTACAGTGCACACTCTGTTTCCCATTGACTTACTTTGGTGGGAATATTTATTCTTCAATATAACGAGTCATATTAAGACAGAGGCAACACATTAAAATGTTATATGCTTCAATGAGAAAAATATTTCTGATAAAAAACATTAATGTTAAAAATAAAAATATCACAAGGCACTGACATCACAAGACAAAAATAATACTGAGTTTCCTATGAAATGGAAAGTAAAAATTTGCTGATACTGTTCCTGCTGAAAAGAAGGCAAACCTCTAAAGACTTAGTTATGATAGTTTGCTAAGAATACACACCGGGGCCTATCATGGGGAGGGGGGAGGGGGGAGGGATTGCATTGGGAGTTATACCTGATGTAAATGACGAGTCGATGGATGCAGCACAGCAACATGGCACAAGTATACATATGTAACAAACCTGCATGTTATGCACATGTACCCTACAACTTAAAGTATAATAATAATAAATAAATTTAAAAATATATATATATACATTTTGGAATAATAAAAAAAAAGACTTAGTTATTTGGATGCTTTTAAAATTATCTTTGAATCAAGTTAACATTTATAAATTTGTTACCAAATTTCCTTACATTTTAAAATATTTGTCTCATTTTGTACTTTCTAATATCTTTCTAAATGTAGTACTAAAGTCCTGTATAGTTTTGAATGGGAGTTAATAGCTATTGCGATAATAGCTACTAGTTTTCAAAGATATTTACTGCCAAGCACAATTATAATTTCATTTAATACATCAGAAAATGTCTTTACTTGATTTGGATTAATGAATGAAGCTTTCACAGGTGATAGAATTGTACTTTCTAAGATATTTTTATGGAGAACTTTGGCAGTTCATTTTCACTATCTTTTGAATTAAGATTAACAATAATAAAAAATGCTTTCTATTGTACTTTAGAATGTTCTCTCTATTATTGATTCTGTACTTGATTTTATTATAATGTGCCTTGGTATGGGGCTTTGGGTGATTTTTTTTAAAAGCCTGCTCACCACTCTGGGATATTGTATTAAAATTAAAGACTCAGATACTTTATTAATTATGGCGAGATCTTGGCTATCATATCTCCAAATATTGGTTTATCACCATTTTCTCTATACTTTCCTTTTATAGCTCCTACTAGTCTTATATTGGAGCTTCTGGATGAGTTCATTTATGTTTCTTAATATTTCTATTAATATCTGTCTTTTTCCTTTTTTGAACTGAATCCTAGGCATTTCCTCCACTTAATGTTTGTTTTAGTTCAGGTTTCAGTTATATCTGTTATTCCAGTTGGCTCATCATTTGAACTTTTATTTTAATTGCCATATTTTTAATTTACATGTTTTAATGGGTTCATTTTACAACCACCTAAATAGTTTTAATTACTCTACTTATGCTTTTTACTCTTTAATCTGTTTGGAAATGTTAATTATATGTAAACCAAAGTCCTTTCAGATTGCAATAGAGCTAAGTGACAAAGAATGTAGACACTGGAGTTGGATGCCTGAGTTCTAATTCTGGTTCCATCATTTAGTACCTCTTTGCTCATGCGTAATTATTTAATCTTCTTTCACTTTTCTCATCCATAAGAGGGAAAAAGTAGTAGTGCCTATCGCATACGGTTGTAAGGGCAATGATGAGAAGTAATTGCAAAGCATTTAGTACCATACCTGGTGCATAATTTGTGCTCATAAACAGCTGCTATTGTTGTAATTATTAGGATTCTGATTTAGGATTCTGATTATTATTTCCTCAAAGGCAAGATTTAATGATATTTGTTTTATCTGTGTGTTTGCTAAATTTTGCTCATTAAATCATCTTCCCCAGAATTTTCCTGCAAGCATCATAAGTTGTAATCACTTCCTAATAGAGCAAGTTTTTGGAAGATTCAGCCCCAAACTTCTAGCAGGCAGTGGCCATATTCATGTCTTGCTCAAGGACACTTAGTTAAGGGATCCAACTGTGTTTAGATGGCCAATATTCTAGTCTTTCCTTGACTCTGCAGTATGGTGTAGTTTTGTGGCCCCAACCAGAGCAGCAACTTTACACAGACACAGATCTTGGAAATACAGAAGACATAAACTGATCCCCTGTTTTTGCTTAGATCCTATGACTAGAGGCACTGATAACTTTGTACCCAAAAGTGGATGACCTTGTCCTGTTGGAGGTTAAAAGGATTTGTTCATGACAGCATGAGAGCCATTTCCTGGGATATCTCAGAAAATCATGAGAGAAATTTCTGGGAATTTGGGGGGAAGTGAAAACCCTGGTATACTATTGAATACTATTAATGTGATGCCTTTTAAATTCAGGATAATATGATGCAGTAGAGATTCATAGTTTCACACTGCAGAAAACAAGGTATGACATTCAGATTTTCAACTAAAGAGTAAAAACTATTTTATTTTTTAATTGATAAGCAAATGATCCGTGAGAATCTCATATTTACCAAGTGGTAGATCTTCCTTGATATTTAGAAGAGATTTTGCTTTTTATGTGCATATGGAATATTATTTGACTCAGAAGATAAAATCTTATTCCACAGCACAGTGAAGAGATTTATTGTGGAATTTTGTTATAATTATTCTGGTCCTTCTCTCAGGGTTTTTCTGTTACCCTTTGTACATAATACCAAGGTTGATGCAAAATGTTAACTTACTTCTTCTCATCCACAATCTCTCTGCTGACAAAGTTCAAATCAGACAAAAAAAGGGTGACTAAATAATGGCAATTAAAGCACGGTAATAAGTTGCATTAATAGTTAAAAAAATTTAATTACATACTTAAGAATGAACCTCTTTGTTAGTGTTATAACAGGGAAAACTCTATTATAACAGTGCAGAGATTTTTAGGTAGTGCTTTTACAAGCTAAACCCCAAGACACAAAGCAAGCCAGACACATAAATTCCAAAGGAACTAGAATTTTCAGCCACATTTGAAGATTCCTATATGCCAATTGTTTATTTATTCATTTATTCGGGCTCTTTCTTTAGCTGTAAAAATTACAGATTTCCTGTGTACTGATTGTTCTCCCAAGTAGACCAATGTTACTGTTACTGGTAGGTGTAAGAGTTATTGTAAAAAATACTGTTACTGGTATTTGTCAAAGTTCAGGTTACACTGATGACTGTAGTTCATTCGGTAGGGTGTTTTGTTTAAGGAGATAAACACATGATGAGATATTAAAGAGTGAGGTAATAGCAGTGTCATGTTTCACTGACATCTCTATGAGCCACAAGCATTTCAGGGGTATCTGATGTGGTGAGAGAACTGCTAATATTTAAGAGAGTGGTATAGATAGATAAGATGATATATTATCAGCTCTTCCACCACATATATATGAATTGGTTATATGCCATCTTATCTGTGTGCATGTTGTGTGTGTGTATATATACACACACACACACATATATATTCCACCACTCGTATAAATACATATTTACTGGTTTAGCACATTTACTTTTAAACTTAGTTCTCCTTTCTTGATTCATATTTGGTACTGCCATGCTTAATTTAAGATAGCCAACATCCTTCTGTCTTCTGGACCATGACCTATTTATCCATTTTTTCCATGGAGTTCCCACCTTTTACCAAACTCTTGACATGGAATGTCATATAAATACCTTCTTTTCCTTCCCAATTGTTAATTCCAAGCTATTAAATTACTCCCCTCTTTTTACATCTGTCAATATCACCTCTCAATCCCTACTAGCGTTGACTTACATCCACATGAACTCATGGCTACCTTCCTATACAGCTCACATAACTCAGTTTTGCTTTTTGGTTCTATTCCACTTTGGGGTCAGTGGCTTCTACATTCAAACAGAAACTAACCATAGACTGCTTAGTTTCATTGACCTCCAGCTTCATTCATGTCAAAAACATGCTGGAAAGTCTATACTTGGAATACTTGCTTTTTTACTTTAATCTCTTCACCCAGTTAGTCCTCCAAAAGCCCTCGACTGGAAGTTCTTCACTGTGTTACTCCAGTTCTTGGTCTCTTCCTAATTCATCTACATTAGAGTCCTGTTCACTCAGGATGCCATGATTGGCTATTATAAAGTGATTCTCACTGTAAATTAAAACCTTTTACCACCTCTAAAGGCTAGTGGCCAGACCTGGTCACTCTATAATCTGCTTCTTTTGTTTCCATTTCTGGACATCAGAACAGTATTGAAGGAAATCATTCTTTCTGTCTATAACCCTGCCAGTCTGCCAAAACAACCAACGCTTTATTCATTAGTTATCTCATAACTGTAACACCCAATGACCTTTGAACTTTCTTGTATGTGTTATGCCTCAACTATATTACCAGATTACTGAGGACGAAGGCTCTATTTGATACATTTCTCCATTCCCTTAGGAACTGGTATGTTTCTAACATGTAATATTGTGTTGAAATGAATGAATGAATGAATGAATGAATGAATGGATGGGGAAATGATTGGATTCTCCCAAAACAACAATAAAACTTTGCTGCTCCATCTCACCTTGTTTTGCCTCACTCTAAAAGATGCACTCAAGTGATAGGACAGCTTTTAGCACTACACCGAACTAATGTCAAGCCCTGCTCAGCTCAGTCCTTTCTCCAAGTTATTTGATTTTCTGTTAACACCTTTGGTTGTACCCCCATGAGCTGGGTTAGACTACAGAAGCCAATTCAGGATCAAGAGTCAGAGAAAAATGATACATTGTATTGAGCTGAGATTACATTACCTTAGCTTTGCTTCTCAACCTGAAAAACTTGTTGATAGAGATGGCATGGCTCCCAGGCTGCCCACCTCAACCTTCACGGCAATCTGCCTGGAATTTTGTAGCCTCAGGAGTCCACATTCAAGGGGGTTTAATGAGATCAGAGATTGTTCATATGCAGGATATTTGAATATTATATCTTTTAGGCAGAGTAGTTGCAAAGCAGATCAGGACTCAGGGATCCCCTTTTTTATCTACAAAATGATTACTTTGCTATACCATGGTTATGTGTTTCACTTTTTATTACTTCCTAAGTGCAACAGGCCTTCCCACTGTCTAACATACCTGATTTCACTTCTCTAAAATAGGCAGCAAATGGATCTTTAATTTTATTTACTTCTATTGTGCCTCAAAAAATGTTCTTCTTGCATCTGACATTCAGAAAAATATTATTTTGGCTTTCCTTTGCCAAGTAGTTGTTTTCTCAATGCTCATCTCTGTGTTTTTATGAAAATGGACAGTCTTTCAAACATGAAAGTTAAGTGAAATCCTTCAATGTTGCTACTAGATACACCTCACAATGTTGTTCACAGGCAAAAAAAGTCACTGGAAAATTCTTCTGGCCCTCCCAGAAAAGGGTGACCTTCCTTCTCTTAGTCCTTTTCCTTCCTTCCAAGTAAATTGCTAATAGGACCCAAGACTACTGCTTCTTATAACATTGTTTGCACCACAACCCTACCATGGAGTTAAAGTTCATAGCTAACATTAAATCAGTCACATGCAGTAATGAATTTAGTTTTAGTCTCAAATCTGAAGGTCAATATCCAAACTTCCTGACATATGACACATAGAAACATCCACTGCTCACCCACTTTGTTGTAAAAAAATAGTATGGTGTATTATCAAGTAGAGAGACAGAATCATTCAAAACTATACTTGAACTCTAGTTTTTCCTATTACCTGTGAAACTTTAAATATTTAATCTCCTAGTGCTTCAGTTTCCTCATCTGAAGATGCTAATAACACAAACTACCTCACAAGATTTTCATATTATACGTCATTGTATGTAAAGCATCTAGAAAATAGTAAGAGTTCAATAAACGGCAGTAATCAACCTTTAAAAAAAAAAAAAATAACTTCTGGCTGGGCGCGGTGGCTCAAGCCTGTAATCCCAGCACTTTGGGAGGCCGAGACGGGCGGATCACGAGGTCAGGAGATCGAGACCATCCTGGCTAACACGGTGAAACCCCGTCTCTACTAAAAAATACAAAAAAAAACTAGCCGGGCGAGGTGGCGGGCGCCTGTAGTCCCAGCTACTCGGGAGGCTGAGGCAGGAGAATGGTCTAAACCGGGGAGGCGGAGCTTGCAGTGAGCTGAGATCCGGCCACTGCACCCCAGCCTGGGCGACAGAGCAAGACTCTGTCTCAAAAAAAAAAAAAAAAAAAGAAAGTAAAAAAAAAAAAATAACTTCAAGGGAGGGGATGGAAAAAGTGTCAAAAGTTGGCCTGCAAATCCCAGCTCTCAAGTGCTGGGGAAGAATCCTTTAAAGCTAACAGCAACAGATTGCTGCTCTCTTTGGAACATGGTCCTTCTGTTCATCTGTCTCATGGAGGAGTACCATGCGTCGCTATGCTATACTTAACCAAGTGAAAACATAAAGTGATGTTCAAAACTGGTCATAACTGGCCTATATATAGCTTTTGCCAGAAGGTCCCCAAAGTGCTTAATTGAACGTCTTCTCAAATACTGCATACATCCATAATATTGCGCTGACACCGAGCATGTCTCTCAAAGAGTTTTAACAAATAGAATTTCGATGAACATTTCCTAAATATACCTTCAGTTTCATAAAGTCAAGGCATTAATTGGTGGTGCGGGGGTGGGGAGGAAGTCCTGAGCTCTCTTTTGTAATCATTGTGCTTTTATTAATAAAAGATTCAGTTGTCTGTCAGAAAATCAGTAAGTATATACAAAGAACACTATAATGCATACTAAGTATCAGAACATGGACCTAAAATCACAATAACATCCCTATTTGTAATTTTTAGTTTAGCTAAAATTATAAAGATTGGTGTAAACATTGATTTATGGAAGAAATTTATCTGAAAATATTTGGGTAGTCTCAAATGTCCTTGAAAAATATCTCTAGTAATTCAGAGTATCTAATGTCTAGTAACAAGAGACATAGATGAAAATGGCCCATGCACTTTCCAGGTATAATGAAATTATTCATATTTCTAACCAATTTATTTTTCTATACCTTTAAGTGTCCCCACCTATCCTAAGCTGATGGTTTTGCACAGATAATAACAATGGAACTCAGAAATTCTCTATCTTGAACAGACACCTCAAAAGGAATATTCTACTAAAAGCAAAACATCTTCAACTAAAGAGGGCAGTATTAATTTCATGATAGTAGGCTCCTCTTATTAGAGAGATTCCTTTGGCATTGTTGTTGGTTAGCGCTTAGAGGTACTTTATCCAAACTATGAAATCATAATAGGTAACAATTGAATAAAGTGCTAGACTTTATTCAGTGCTTACTACATGGCACGCACTGTGAAAAACAGAAAAACAGTTTGCATTAATTATTTTATTACATTTCTCCAGAAATCCCTATGAGGTAAACTAGTGTTCCTATTTTAAATGAAGAAATAAAGGCCAGAGAGTGGTTAAGTGACTTGCTAAATGTTGCACACCTAGTAAATATTGGAAGCAGTACGATGAAGCTCTCGCAATTGTGATTCCAGTGCTTTTATATTTAGGTGCTGTACTCAAAACTTCTTTTATCAACGAAGCATACTTACCTACAACTTACCTATGATCCCTTTAAAAATACAGTTTGTACATAAACAAGTTTATGCTGAGAGAAGCTAAGATCACACAGTTTACAAAGATGGGACACAAGTCCAACTTTTGTTTCAAGTCACTCAATATTATTAAGGACTTAAATCCACATTGGAAATAGATGCATACATACGTTAGGGATGATTACAAACTAATCATGTCCTAATAAATCCTGGAACCAACTACATTTCAGCACCTCCACTGTTACTCCCTTCCTAGTTGGAACCATCATTTCTTGCCTCAAATTGCTTGTCCTTGTTTCTTTACAACAGCAGTTCTTTGGGATCACAGATCTTTCTGACAAGGTGGTATAAGAAATAAAATTTGCCTTCCAGGAAAACAAATGTGCACCTTCACATTTCACAAACAGAGTTGTGCACAATTTATCATGAAATTATATGAATCCTCCCATTCTGACTTCCTCCAAGTTTTGAATAACTGCTCTACAGTCTGTTAGGTATAGAGAAGTTAAACCGTGTCACTCCTCTTCTAAAATCCCTCCAATAATTTCTCACTTCACTCAGAAAAGAATCCAAAATGAGACACCACATTGTCAAACCCCAGGGTAGCTCCCAGACCTCATTTCCTTCTAGCTTTATAACTTCCCTTTTATCACTTCAATCCAGTCACAAAGGCTTTGTTGTTCATACATACTGAGTGGACTTCTGCCTAGGGTCCTTGTTCTTACCATCCCCTTTACCCAGAAGGCTCTTCCTCCAGATATCCACAAAGCCAGCTCCTTTACTTCATTCACTTCCACCATGCCATCTAATCACAGAGGTCCTGCATCACCCTCTGTCCTCTTACCTTGATTTGTTTTTCATCTTAGTAATTATAACCATTTTTCAAATCACGTATTTGTTGGATACCTATCTCCAAACACCAGATGTGCTCAGTTCTATGAGTACATAAAATTCGTTGTGTGTGCTGCTGTAATCCCGAAGACTAGATCATGATTGGCACACAGTAGGTTTGGATGAAAGAATGAATTAGATAAAGGAATTAATAAATAAGTATGGTACAAAATATAAAACTGAGTATCTTCACAGTCAAATTAGCAGCTTTTTGAAAAGCCAATTATATTTATTTGTCTTCAGAGCTGTTTCAGAATTAGTTCACAAGCTACTCAGTGAAGTTAGCTTCATTATTTTATAGTCACTTTGGATGTTTTTTAATGCAAGATGTGACTGTCTAGATTGATAACCATTTTATTCACCCATATATGTTTTGGGTTGATTTTTCTTCCCAAATTGAACTGATCTTCAAAAGAGAAGATTGTATTTTGGGTACCAAGGTAAATAATGTTGTGTTTGTTAGACTGCAATCAGTAGTCCACTCTGGAAATTTTTATATATAAAAATATATTTTTACTCTTCAAGTTCATTGATTTGTCAGAAATGCAATGTACTTCAGAAGGAAAATTTTTTAAAAAGTCGTTCTATTCCTTCTATGATAAATGACATTGAAGATTAGTCTAAAAGAGGCTATGAAGGGCATAAAATAAGTATATTATTGAACCAAGATTGACTTCATTAAATAATAACATATAATCAACTAACATGTTTCAAGATCACTGATAGTATCCAAAGAAAATATTCAAACTTATTTTGTGCTGAAGTCAGTGTGTGACTTCCTGGCTTATGTAAGTTCGACCTGCTTTTGGTTTGGAAATTACGATAAATGTGCATCAATATCTGACAAATAACTCCTGTAGTTAATCTCTGCTTATCCATTAAACAAACTTTCATGAAACACTAGACGCATTACCAGCTGCTGGAGATACAAAGTTGAGCAAGAAATATTATATTTTTAGAGGGAGAAAGAGTCTGGGAAAGAAATAACTGCAGTTTAATGGATAATGTATGCTGGGTGTGGAAAGGGCCACAAAGCAATAGGAGCTCAGGTCTTTCAAGGAAGGTTAAGAAATCGAGATTTTTGAAGGTGATATTTGAGCTGAGTTATGAGTGACATCTAAAAAGTTACCAAAAATAGAAGAGGTCAGGGTAAAGAAACAGCAATCAGGGCTTAGGACATACTTGGAAAGTCTTGGAGTGGATGGAGAGTACCATGCATGGGTTAAGCACTGGAGTCAAGCCAAGATAAGTGGGTTCCTTATACACAGTGTTATGGCAATGATGAACTATCCAAGGAGGCAGGTGAATAACTATTTCAGAATTGTATAACAAGCTTCTTTCTGGGATCAATATGGAGGATAGAATATAAGAATATAAGAAACATGATAGGATATAAGATGATATGTAGAATATAAGATGATAGAATATAAGAAACTATCCGATACCCTGTATAAATGAAGAGACTCAATTCTAAGTAGAATTGCTTCTCTCCATTTATGGAGGGTATCGGATAGTTTCTTATATTCTATCCTTATCGAGGGCAGGATTCAGTCTCTGCATTTATGGACCTGCCTGCTATATTTGTAGTAGTTGATTACAGAGGTTTTGTCAAGGAGCTAAATATTCGTATCTACATGTTCAGAGTCTGCCTTTACTGCCACATTGGAATATTAGTTCTTAAAGGTAGAGTACCTGTTTTTATTCACCTTTCTTTCCCCAGGAACTAACAGCATTCCTAGAACTGCAGGTATTCAATACTTTGTGGATTGAATCAGACTATTATGTTGTTGTTGTTGTTGTTGTTGTTGTTGTTGTTGTTGCTGCTGCTGTTTTTTGATGCAGTGAGCTCCCAGGCTCTGTTGTACAACATACTATTATGCAAAGTTGGAGACATCTTTGAAGCCTCTCACTGGTGTCCAGTGGCCCATCTTTATATGATGTGGCTCTTCTGGCATTCATGATTGCAGAAAGATTTGGAAACTTCAGAGAAACCATTTCAAGCAATCTTGATCTTGTTCTCATTCTTCAGCAGGTTAAAAACCAGAATAATTAGAAGGAAGTTTGAATTCCTATTTTATCTGACTCCCTTAATCTTCTAGCTTTACCAGGTACGGTGAATAGAACAATGTGAACACACCTGACAAAGTTTCCCTGAAAGAGCAGCTAGAGCCGTCATTAGAAAAATGAATTAAGAAAATAATTGTGTGTGTCATATGATGTGTCTCCCAGCGTGTTACTCAACAGTGCAGATAATAAGTACTGCCACCGTTCTCTACTAACCATACCCAACTCTATCTAAAGTCATTAAATTGATGGTTAATTTGTAATTGGCTTGGCCAGCAAGAGAAGCTTAACTATCATGTATTGTGCACATACTGGAAACCACTGTAAAGTATGTGCTAACAGCTTTATGCACATTATTTTATTGATCCTTCCAACAAAACTGATGACTGTCAGCACCTACACATATCCTCTATCTGTGCTTTTGAAAGCCACACAATCATTTTCAAAGGCTTTTCAATCCCTGACTTCAAAGCCCAGTAAATATATGCTTTTGGGAACAAAAGCAAAGGGATACAGGTTAAAATTCTAAGAGGTTAAGTTGGGCAAGGCCACACAGGTAATAAGAAGGAGGACCAGGCTTTAAACCTCAGCCAGTCTGACTCCAAACCCTCCTGGTTCTAAAATTTTAATGTGTATTTGAATCACCTGGTGAACTTATGAAAACATATATTTTGATTCAGTAGGTTTGGGTGGGGCCTGAGATCCTAGGGAGCACACTTGAGTATTCAGGCTTTCAACCAGCACACTGAACTGCAAGCATGGAAAACCCAGGCTGTGCCAATGACTGTGACAGATGTTTGACTGTTAGGTCTGCAAGTGCTGGAGCCAGGTCTAACTTGTACATGTAATTTTTCTTCATACTCACATTGCACATTGTATTCCTTGAATTGTCAAATTCTTAAAAATCAGGTCTTTTTGAGTCATTAAGCTCCCAGCAAAGCATTTATGGTCTACTTATTTTTTCTCTTGCCTGGAAAGAAGACAAGAACTAAAGAAAAGATGATCAGAAGATCAGAGAATCAACAGAGTATTGAGTCACTAAACCAATGTTAAGTTTTAACAAGGCCAAGGAAGACAAATGTCACCCAAAGTTTCCTTCTTGCAGTTATTCCAACATGTATAATTCCTTTGTGCCTCAAGGTCTTTTCAGGGATGCAGTTTTCCAAAATCACATGGCAGTTTCTTTCTTATTTTTCAGTTTTCAGCTCAAATATAACCCCCTCAGAAATGACCATCTTACCTAAGAGAGATCTCCAACATTTACTTCACCCCCCTAACTGTTCCAAAACTCCATAAATGAACAGATTCAATTATACCTTATTCATCAATTTCAGTCACTTCCAGTGACTAGTGAAATACATGGATTATGGTACAGAGATTACAAATATTTATTAAAGGTATACATGAAAGCTGAGTAGAATGAGACTAAGAAAATGTCTGTGAGTTTGTTCATTAATAAATTGTTAGTGCCCTTAGATAACAGTGTTTTCACTTAGATGATGGAAGTGAAAGAAAACTTTGAAATAAATTAATTTAGTCTACCTTTTCCAGAATATTCATCAGCACAGAAAAAATATATATTAGGAAAGAACTAAGAAGCAGGAAGTGACTGGCTCAGTTTCGGGGTCTTATATATTTGAACATTTCTGTGTAGAAGAGAGGAAGGGACCAGCAACATTAGCTAAACTGAAAATACAACAGACAAAAAATGAAAATGAAATTAGCAGAAAAACTAAACTCTTATAATTGGAAAACCCGAACAAATGATGCAAAATGATCCCCCGCCCTCTGCAGTCACGTAGAATACTGATTCACAAATGGGAAAATCACAAATTTTCAATGGTCATTTAAAGACTAAAGCATTTTAAAACATAATTAAATAGACTCATATAATACCAATATAATTCACATATTCTTTTTTTACTGTCCTTGAAAAAAAAAAAATAAAGCCTCAAGCCTTACCACGGTATGGAATCGTACATTTGGAGAAAGTTTTCAAAACAGAGATATTAGGTCCCTACATCTTTAGCGCTTACTTTACTATCAGCCTAGTGGAAAATGGTGTGGAAACCCAAATACATTGGCACTACCTAGCAAGTGTCAACGCCAATGCTGATGATTATCCCAAATGATAGCTTTATGTGTTTTCCTTCATTGAAATCCACTGCAGTCATTCCTAAAGCCTTTTGAATCACCTGATTTTAAAGCATGGTGAATATATTTTTTTTATGTGAAAACAAGGAAAATGTAATTTAATCCGATTCAAATTTGAACAGAATAAAAAAATTCAAAAATACATTTGAGTCTGTCATTTAATTTCTAGCCATCATAACATTTTTGCTGTGTTGTAACATCAATTAAGATGTCCATACTATCTAAAAAATATATAGCAGTTTAAAATTATTTATTTATAACTAAATGTGTTAAGTTTCTACCTCCACATAAATGGTAGGTACCCTGGAATGTGAGATTTTGCTCTCCAACTATGCATTGCAGTTCCACAAACAGAGTAGATCTGTAATCCACTTACTTTATTGTAAATTTTATTAAAAATAAAAATTGTGGAACACAAAATTAATGATGGATCTAATAATCAAGTGAATGTGTGAATATTAATTATAGCTAAACTTTAAGAATGAAGTTCTAAGGCACTTTTAAAAATTATTTTACATATTATAATTCATTTAATCTTCATAACAATATTATGTTTGTGAGTACTATTTTATCCCCATTTTACAGATGAAAAAATGGACATATAAAGACCTGAATAACCTCAAGTTCACTTGGTTAAGAAGTAAAGCTAAAAATTCAAACTGAAGTACTCAGGCTTCAGAGCCTGCATGCCTAACCATGTATTGAGGAAGCTTTTAATCAAAATGAAGCTAGCACTATATAAATAAACATGAGCTTGTAATTATCCCCACAGTTTTATGAGATATGTGTTTCTTTGTTGTTGTTTTGTTTTGTTTTGTTTTTGAGACGGAGTTTCCCTCTTATTGCTCAGGCTGTAGTGCGATGGCGCGATCTCGGCTCACCGCAACCTCTGCCTGCCGGGTTCAAGAGATTCTCCTGTCTCAGCCTCCTGAGTAACTGGGATTACAGGCGTGCGCCACTGCACCCAGCTAATTTTGTATTTTTAGTAGAGACAGGGTTTCTCCACTTTGGTCGGGCTGGTCTGGAACTCTCGACCTCAGGTGATCCGCCTGCCTGGGCCTCCCAAAGTGGTATTACAGGTGTGAGCCACTTCGCCGGGTCCATAGGTGGTATTATCCCATTTTACAATGGAAGAAACTGGAATTCATAGCCAGTCTTCATACAATCTGTAAGCATTAATAATTTATTTAATCTAAGTCTCAATTTCCTCATTTGTAAAATGGAATAACACCAAATATCTCTCAGAGTTTTGGGGAGAATTAATAGAAAATGTATACCTAAAGTGTTTGGCAAGTAACAGGTCCTCCATAAATGGCCTTTTGCTGAAGGTATTATCTAAATCCAAGTGTTTACCCTAAGAGTCTACACTGAAAGCATTTAGTCTAAACCTACTTTATCAATATATTAACTTTGTGCGAAGAGGATGCTAAAAAAGGAAAAATGTATGCAAATATTTGTGTAATGGATTTAAAGGTAAATTAACACCCCATTCCATGATTCTTCACTGGATAGTTAGAATCTTCACCATCTGACAATGATAGATAAGATTATGCAAAATGTGTTTGTTATTTAAGTGCAATTTTTATGACCAAGAAAAGGGCAGCAGCTTCTTTTTATCTCTTAAGTTCCATGCAAAATGCATTATTTCAGACACAATTCTCAAAAATAAGATACAGTACATGTTTACTTTGAAAATGACAGTATTAAACTACACCCTGCTTCTCTTTAAATTTTCACCAGTTTCATTAACTGTAAAATGATTTCTGTTTTGACTGTAGCACTCTCATCTCGAGTTCATTAACATACTGCTTTTATTTCTTGTGAAACTCATATCAAGCTGATTAAAGCAGGACATAAGTTCAACAGTGTGGAATAGAATTGACGTCATATTGTCAGATGGTCTCATTGCCTGGAATCAGAAAACAGCCTGAGACACACATTCCAAAATTGGAACTTGTTTCTTTAGTGAGCTTAAGAACTACACAATAATATACATACTTTTTTTAACAAGCTTACATTTTTTCATTGGCTACACTCTAGTTAGAATGAATAGTTGTTTCTGCCAATCCTCTTGTTTTGCCTTTCCCAACTGCCATTTCTCTTATGAAAATGAGGGAAGATATATACAGCTATCTTTGGGGGTTATATTATCTTTTCTAATTCCATAAAAAAAATTTTATTAAATTTTTAGTCTTCTTTTTGCTCACTTTATTCTAATAAAACCATGAATGCTATCTGTTGTTATGTCAAGTACTATTTTTCTCATGATGAATCATAAAGTGGGTGTCATTCAAGCTAGCACATCAGTGAACAAAAGTTACCAAAGGGATGCATATTCTTAAACATTTGATAAACTACTTTACTGAAGATCTCTTCAATGAGGAAATGTCCAAATGCCACTGCAGAACTCAACGAATATACTCCAGTGGGAGATGATTTGTGGTCAGTGAAAACTTAAGCATGTTTCTTAAAAAAAAAAAAACATAGTGTACTTAGTATCTAAGGGATATTAAGTTCCTTAAATAGCCAAAGTCAGAGACTAAGGGGAAGTGTCATGAGACCTAGGCAGAGACTTATCTAGGCTTTAGGAGTCCAAAGGTTTTACAATTTAATACATAATTGCTAGGCTCCTCCTAAGGTCTTGAGAGAGTCCAGTAAAAGTTACAGGTCCTTAAGTGGAGGATTCGTTAGTTTCACAGTGATTCTACTTCCTCACCATGGGTAGGCAGAGGTGGGTAAGGTGTTCTGCTATGTAAATCAATATCCTGAGCCGGGCATGGTGGCTCATGCCTGTAATCCCAGCACTTGGGGAGGCCGAGGCGGTTGGATCACGAGGTCAGGAAATCGAGACCATCCTGGCTAACACGGTGAAACCCAGTCTCTACTAAAAATACAAAAAAATTAACTGGGCGTGGTGGAGGGCGCCTGTAGTCCCAGCTACTGGGTAGGCTGAGGCAGGAGAATGGCGTGAACCCAGGAGGCGGAGCTTGCAGTGAACCGAGATCATGCCACTGCACTCCAGCCTGGGCCACAGAGGGAGACTCTATCTCAAAAATAAATAAATAAATAAATAAATAAATAAATAAATAAATAATAAGTATTCCAAATTCTGATTTCTGGTTTTCAAATATTTCTACCACCTCATACACCAATTTTAAAACTGTCTAAATGTTGGTAAGCATTAAAATTTCAGACTATAATATTTTCATAGAAATATATATCCCTAAGGACCCCAACATCCAGATACAGAACAATAATGTATTTATTTATTCTTTATTTATTTGTATATTTATTTATACCCAAGTGGTAATGTTAAACACTTATTAGGTTTCAGACACTTGTCTTGAAGACTCTGTTGAATTATTCCATTTAATTCTCTTGATTTCTCTATTTTATTGTTGAGAAATTGAGTCTTAAACACTTTAGATAATTTGCCTAAGGTCACCAGTGATTCATTGCCAAATTCTGCCAGTCTGATGTCATCCCTTCTCTGGCTCAAAATGCAACACTCTTTCTGTGATATAGAGTAAATAAGAAAAGTCCAAGCAGAACTTGCTAGACATTCCTACTTGTGTGGTAGCTCAAACCATATGTGGTAGTACTGAACATCTTAAGACTTTTAGAACAAAATCCATGATATTAATGCCTATACCACCAAATAGTGTATCTTAAAAGGAACTCTACCAACTGAGATTTCACTATGAAAAGCAAGGAATATGCATCTAGATAAGTGAGATGGTGAATCCTCCCTTGAACATACACCCTTGAGAGCTAATCCTTGGGAAGAAAGTAGATTATCTGTCAAACTGAACATGAATGTAAGTGAATTCTTGTAGGCTGGGATATACAGTCAGCTTCTCTAGAAATCCATTTTCAAGGACTTTCAGAAGTGTTCAGAATCCATCTAGGCCCAAGCACTTGGGTCTAGGTCTTCACAGGATTCAGACTTTAGTCGTCTTGCTGCTACCAGGGGCACCAGGGAGATCCAGCACTGGATAGATCCTATCTGGAATCTTCAATGCTGCCACAGGGCAGATCAGGTAGAGCATGGAGGGTCCTTGTAGAGCAGGGAGCATATACAAGCAAGGGAGCAGGATGGGCAAGAAAAGAAGAGTGGAAAATATTTTTCCCTCCAAGAACAGGCTTAGGAACTCTTCAAAGACCTTCTGGAGTTATGGCTCACCAAAGGACAGAAGTGCCCTGGGAAGAAAAGGTGTGTTGTGTATATAGGGATTAGAACAGGTTCAGACATGCTGTTAGAGTTCTAAGAAAATGTATGCCCAAACAAATTAAAGTCTCGGTATTGGTATTTTTAAAACATTCATCAGCACGATGTTTTATTAAAATAAAAATTCAAGTATTTTCTACCTACCAGATTATGGTATAGCTAGAATAAATATGCTTTCAGTAGTATTTCTGTGCCTCATGCACATATTTTACATTGAGCAATCTGTAGAGCAGTTCTTTACTTTCTTGTCTGTCACACTAACTAGAATGTCAGCTCCTTGAGGGCAGTGCTCAAAATTCCTTCTTACTTGTAGCCACTCTATGCACAAGATTCACTTAGTGTATACTTGTTGAGTTACACACAAGAGGAGTAAGTAGTAAATCAGTAGTGGAAGCAGAATTAGAACCAGGTCCATGGCCTCCTGAGCAGGATTCCTCTTAGAACCTGCAGTAACAACCAGATTTCCTCTGGCAATGGTTAGACACCACTGAGAATGGCTGGAGTTCCCTCAGGCATCTAGCATTACCAAATGTGGGAACATTATGTCCCATCTTCTACATAGTTTGGTTTGATTGCAAAGCCTAGAACTTCACGTATATATATTTGATCTATGGTTGGTTTTGTGCCATTTAAGTGTATTTGTTCATGGGATTTTATTTTTCTGGATTACCCCTTGTTATTAACTATGTATTCTAGTATCTGATCCCTCCCACTCTGCCCCAAGTTATTAATGGCAATGTGGTACAATGCATAAGCCCCATCTGGTGGCCCATTTTTGTTGACCTCATGGAGTGTCTCATTAGAAGTGTTGGTGTTTCCTTACTATTCACAACTGAATCTGAGGAAGGCAAATAATACAAAATTGTTCATTTCCACAGGCTGAAACAATAGTGCTGCTACAATGTAAATAGCCTCTGGATTCATACCTCTATCATAGTGCTTTCCAAATCATATTATAATATATGTTAATATAAAAGTTATGATTCTCCCGCTGGAATATAAGCATCTTGAAGTAAGGAATCATATCCTATTTACTTTATTGTTTCTAAGCCCTAGCCTAGTGCCGTACCTATGCTATGTATGCCATACATGTTTGTTGAGAAAATGAATGTTACTCTTTTGTTCATTCATACTCTGTCATTCAATATTTAAGCCTCTCATAATCTTATGAATAATTATGTAAGAACACCTGTGACATTTTCTATGCTGAGTGTGACAATGTGCCTGTCTATACCTCAAGCCTCAATTTTTTTAAAGCAATTCTTCCCAGTATAAAATGCCACTATAATTACATCTCAAGTCTCCCTTTTTTCCCCTTCCCAGCTCCCCATCAAGGATGAATCTGAATAGTATGAGAGGGCAGTGGGAAGAGATTGCTTTGGGGTCGGGAATATTGCCTGGCAGCAGCATGTCCAAGGAAGTGCTCCATAAACCAATATCTCTACTAATAAATTGGCTCAGTCTGCAGGTTTCAGAGCATAGGAAAATGCCACTAAGGCATAGAGGCATGATGCGAATCTCTATATTGTGGACAATGTTTTGGTGAGCTGAAGAAGAATTTTGTGAAACATGGGATAAACTCAGAGAGACTGAGGATCTGGAGACAGAGGTAGTATGGTTCATGTTTCAGTACCTCGCAGTGGGATACTGTGCTAACACCCAAAGATGTGGGAGGAAATGTGGCTTTGTAAATGGGTAATGAATACAGGGGAGAATAATTTTGAGAAACTTGACAGAAAAGGCAGAGATTGTCCTGACGAAACTGTTGGTAGAAATATAGATGTTACAGACGCTGATGAGGGCTCAGAAGGAAGCTAGGGGCATGGTAGTGAAAACCTGTATCATCTTGTAGAATACCTAAGTGATCACAAACAAACTGCTGGTAGAAATATGGATATTAAAAGTGTTAGTGGTGAGGGCCCAGAAGGACATAAGGATCATGAAAGGCAACTGTTATATAGTGGAAGAAAACTGTATTCTACAGTTAAGAGGAAAGTAACATATGCAAGCAATGAACTTGGATATTTAACTGAGAAGATTTCTGCTTTACTCCATTCTCCACTTGCTACAAAGAACTGTCTGAGACTTGGTAATTTATAAAAGAAAGAGGCTTGATTGACTCATAGTTCAGCATGGCTGGGGAGGCCTCAGGACACTTTCAATCATGGCAGGAGGCAAAGGGAAAGAAAGGCATATCCTACATGGTGGCAGGTGAGCAGAGAGAAGGAGGAACTGCTAAACACTTGTAAAACCATCAGATCTTGTGAGAACTCACGCACTATCATGAGAACAGCATGGTATCACTATCATGAGAAACCACCCCCATGATCCAATTACCTCCCACCAGGCCCCTTCCTGGACTTGTGGGGATTACAATTCACGATGAGATTTAGGTGGGGGCACAGAGCCAAACCATATCAATTTCCAAGCAAAGTGTTGGAGGTGGAGCCTGATTTCTCCTTGCTGCTTATAGTAAAATGTGAGAAGAAAGAGATAAGTTGGAAGAGAAACTGTTCAGCAAAAAAGAAACAGGATTTGATGATTTGAAAAATTCTCAGCTTATTCAAATTGCAAAATAAGCTAAATTAGGAAATTAACTCTCAGGAAAGTGGGACAGCCAAGGGTATGGCTGGACAACTTTTTGCTAGTGTCTCTGACAACCAAAAGGTCAGATTATTTATTCACACAGAGGCCTTTTTGAATATGTGAAATGCATGACTCATGGATCCCCTTAGCTATCTTAGCAGAAGTCAGGACTAGAGATGGGATTTTTCAGGAAAGATTTGTGTAGGAGCCTCTTGTCTAACAGTAAATTCTCACGAAATATGCCAGAGACCTACATAGTTTTTAAGAATTTTATACCAGCAGCAACGTTGCTGGCTTGCACTGAAAGAGACAGGCAGAGGACAAAATGAAAGAAGGGAAGGGTGACTCTGAGCAGGGAGCCTTGGGCCCAGAGAATGGAGCCTGGAGCCACCAAGGATGAATCTAAAGCTGTAAAAACTAATGGAGCTTGCCCAGTATACTTGGACTTCTGCGTTTCTTAGAGACAGTAACTCCATATTTCCTTCAATCTCTCCGTTTTTGAACTACAATATTGATAAAGTTTATCTTATGCATGCTCCACCGTTATATTTTGGGAGCAGATAACTCACTTTTTAGATTCATAGGTCCACATGTAGAGAGCTTTTACCCCAGACAGATTATACCCAAAGTCTTACCCATATCTGATTTTCATGATTGGATGATAAACTTCTGAGCTGACGAGACCCAGAAAAGGTTTTGAATTGGAGTTGTTACCAAAATGGGTTGGGACTTTTGGAGACCTTAAGATGAGGTGAATGTATTTTGCATCGATGTGTGGATTGACTGAGAAAATGCTGCAGATTTTATTTAGCATGGGCCTGGCTCATGGAAAGCACTATTTGAATCATGTTTTTTATTTATTCATTCAGCAAATTTACTGAGGATATATTATGTGCCAGGCACTGTTTTACATGCTGAGGGAAAAGCAGCTTTCAAAGAGTTAAAAATCCCTGCCTTTGTGGAAATTACATTTTATTGGAAAGGTTATGTGTTCAACAAGATAATCAAGCAAAACTGTTTTGTATATTGGCTAAAAACACATGTGCAGGAGAAACATAGAGAAAGGGAACACTGATGATAGATGGAAGCATGTTTGTTTGCAGATGACCATAGTCTAGTACTGAGGGAAACGCAGATGATGCAAGAGAAAGAAAGGAGTTGTATCTTTGTTTCAGGTGAGGGGGACTGTGATCCACTACGTAAGCATGGGGACTGATCTTAGATAGCTAACATACATGGCTTGTCTGTAGTTAGGAGACAAGGTGAAGGACATGGGACAGAAGCAGATGGGTAGGTATATGTGGTCTGCGAGCATGTGCAAGTTCTGTTTTAATGTATTCTATTTCCTAGGTGAACAGTTTGCTAGATCATCAGCTGAGAGTTAAAATTGGAAGGAAATGTTCAATTTTGGAAGAATGATACAAAAGAATCATCCAGAAGACAGGGACGGTGCTTAGTCTAGACGGAGGAAAAAAAGGTTGTCAGTCAATATAATCAGGCCCATTTTGTAATCATGAATTTAAAGTGAGATCAATCCACATTGTTATTGTTTTTCTTCAGCTACTTTTGGCCATGTGGATGTACATATGAGATAGGCAGATATATTGATTAACCAGGGTTATACTCTAGTCAAAGTAATTCAAAAAAGAGAGAGACTGGAAAGAGAGATGGCGATGGATATAAAGGAGTGATCGTAATGTCTGAGCATAGAATTGAAGCTGGGCATACAGAGAAGTGAGAACATGTATGAGGTAAGACACAATGAGAAGCTGGTAGGACCAATCGATTGTTGGTCCTGCTGGGGTCAAAAGGTTGTTGGAATTGAACTGCTAAAAGGAACAAACTGAAACAGGATGAGGTACATGGGGAGTGGTATGTTTGCATTTGTAATGCACTTATTGATAATCACAAAGTCAAGAGCATGAACCTAGCTGTGTGTGGCGAGGTAGGGCAGATGACAAGGTCATTGCAGAAGAAGTCCAGGTGCTGAGAGGCCAGGACATTGGAAGGATCATCTACATGGATTTAAAGAAGAGTATGGAGTTTAATTAAGGAAGGGCTTATCAATAAAGGTATAGTTTTTGTTTTGTGTTTTTGTTTTTTAATAAAGGCATCAAACACTGTATGGCAACGTGTGACTGACTTATCTTTCACACTTTCCATTTATAACTACGACAGCCCCAAAACCAAAAGACAGTTTTGAATTTATGTGCCTTATATTGTAGAAGTGACTGCTGGATGATACCATTAATAATAAAGGCACCACTGTTGGATTTTTAAGCTCTTTCTAGATATTTAAATCCCCAGAACTTTGCACAAGGCCAGGAAACAAATAGTTGTTCAATAAATATGTGCTGGCTTAAAATAGCTGTATATGACATTTAAAGTCACAACTTTAGCTCATGTTGTCTAACGTTAACTACATCTTAAGAAAGTCAGCTCTAGGACCTTGATTTAACATCACTTATTTGCATAATATAATGTACATACTTAATATTTCCCTGTTACTTATATTTCAACCAACCAGAGTGGTTAATAATATATTATCCAGCTAGAGTAGCCATTTGCCAGTCTTATGAGGTAAAAGATCACAAATTTAGACGTGCCATATTTTAACAAACATAGATCACTAATGTTTAATTGGAGAAACATTTTTTTTACCTTAAATAAATTTGATGGCTATCCATGCTTCATAAAATACATCTGAATGCATCCTCCCTGAACCATGCAGTATTTTTTAAATACATTAAATCCCATGAAAATGAAAATACCCAAACTCGTGCAAGGATACAAAAAAAATTATTGAGGAATAAGGGAGACCATCTTTTATATCATATTATTCTATATTTTTGAATGGAATATACCAACAGCGTTTACAAAAATTTTGAATGAGGAACCAAAGTTCAAAGAGAAACTATCTACAAAAGAAAAAAGTTACAAAAGTAAAAAGTTACTTTATCTAAAAGAAGAATTAAAGCTAAGTCTCCTTTGGGGCACTCACTTCTATTCCATTTCTACATTTTATGGCATGCCCAACTTGACCAACTGTCTTTCTAAATTGAAAAAATTGCCACTTTTTATGCTATAACCAGTGAAAGGCTATTTATTCTTTGTCATTCTTTCCTAGATAATGGAATGATATGGAAAATTGTACAAAACATACCTGTGCTTGTGGTTACCTTTAATGAAAAGACAATGGAAATGCCAATGTTTTCACACAGGTGGATACAGCAGTACTGGAAAGGTGTTATTCTTAATCTGGGTGGTGGGTATATATATGTTTTATTATTATGCTTAAAAATGTATTATTCATTACAAATATTTTTAAATATATGAAACGTTTAACAATAAAAAGTTGTAAAAAGCAAAGATAGTCTAGATATAACCCTATTTATTATAGATCAAAGAGGAAAATTGTCAACTAAAATAGCACAAGGGCTTATTTTTACTAGCATGTGATAAGATGTCTGTCCCATCTGTTTCAATATTTCAGACAAATATAGGCACATGCTGCTTTGCTTTTAAATTAATTGATATAAAAATGTACTGTTTTAGCCTTCAGGAATGGACATGGATCCCCCTACCCTAGCCAAGTATAAACTGTCCTCCCTCCACATGAAATGCTCTGTCTAGTCTCTCCATCCTCACCACCCTAACTTAAAACTATGTTGTTGATGTGGTTAGGCCTTGTGTCCCCACCCAAATCTCATCTGTAATCCGTATAATTTCCATAATCCCCATTTGTTAAGAAAGAGACCAGGTGGAAGTAATTGAATCATGGCGGGCAGTTTCCCCCAGGCTGTTCTCATGTTAGTGAGTGAGTGCTCACTAGATCTGATGGTTTTATAAGGAGCTCTTTGCCCTCTGCTCAGAGCTTCTCCATCCTGCCACCTTGTGAAGAAGGTGCCTTGCTTCCCCTTCACCTTCTGCCATAACTATAAGTTTCCTGAGGCCTCTCCAGCCATGCTGAACTGTTTTCTTCAGACCTCTTTCCTTTATAAATTACCCAGTCTCAGGTAGTTCTTTACAGCAGAGTGAAAATGGACTAATACAGTTGTGAAGAATTTGACACAGCCTTCATGCATATAATAAGCATTTGTTGAATACCTTCTATTGGTAGGAGACTATAAGTTTTGAGATCACTTGTATGTAAATAATCCACTTTGAGTTTTACAGTATATGATCTCTTTTAGTAGTCAACTGGTTCCCACAGAGCAAGAGGACAATTGAAATATATCCTGAGAACAGCTAGTGAAAAGAAACAAGAACAGAGTTGACATGACTGTCTCAAATAAGTCATTTCCTTTGTGGGGCAAACACTTAATTTCTAAAAAATGGTCTGCACATTGCACATTCTTCTTAATCAATGTAAATACTAATTCTTCCCCAGTATTGGAAAAATCCACATCTCTCAGAAGGTCTCAGTACTCTATCAATGCCAATTCTTTTGAATTGACTACCCAAGAAACAGACACTGGCTTCCTGGTCAGGTGTCACAGTCAGACTCTAATATAAAATAAAGGCCCCGGAGGACAGCTGTTGTGCTCATTCATGCCCTAACGAGGACACAATGCCGTTAGTCTATGAAGTGGGCAAGGGTTGGAACAGCAAGGCTTAGAACAGAAAATAAATGAAGACTCTACTGCCTCCACCTCCCATACGAATACCTTCCTAGTAGGCTTTTCTGAAGCAAAGTGCTGGCCCTGTAGGCATTTAAATATGCCAGCACACAGTCACTCCTCTGTGGTCGATGTAACTTAAGAAAGTGTCAAAGACAAGTCAGCCACTCTGCTTGGGATAAACAACACCAGGCACTTCTACACAGGGATAAATTATTTCCCTGCTCTTCCACTTTAGGGCATTCAATGACTGTAAATGTCCATCTGTTGCCCTTTCACTTCAATAAACAATTTCTGTGTTTCCATCTTGTAAGGAGTCATTCAATGTGTAAAGCCATTGTGATGTTTCACATTCATCGGTCAAATGCCATTAACTGCTGCTACCTAAATATGACTTATCAGAGAAGGACAGTCCATTGTTTCCCTTATGTCAGGCAGAAATTGAGCTTCTCCACCCCAAAATCTACTTCTTTGCTGAATACCCAGATATATCATACAAAGAATGATAGAGTAGGGGTAGTAGGATGAGTAGGAATTTCTGAGGCAAGTGAAGAGAGGGAGACATAAAGAGGATGGAAATACCTCTTTCTCCTGTTACAACCATCACTCCACTCCTTCCTTTCAATAATTGTTTTAACACAGAGGTGTCCTGGTTGCCGGTGGCAACCCTCATTTGTGACACAGGGATGGCACACAGCATATCTTCCCTCAATGGTCCCATGGGCACAACACCAGATTGCCATGCATATTGATTTTTCTCTCATCCCATCGAGACATCACAGCTGCCCCCTCAGAGCGTAGGTGGAGGCAAAGCCTCACTCCTGAGTAGGACAAATGTATGTTCACAGCCCTACTCTTGGAACAACTCCCATGCTGCTTTGAGCCTTTTCCATTTGCTCCTTCTGGGGTTGAGAAAATGAAAGCAAAATCCTCAGAGGACCTTAGCTAGGTCTGAAGAATAAAAAATAAAACAACTGGGCTAAAACCAGCTCAATAATTTCTCCATGCTTTGCATTCTCCCCCTCTGAAACTATAGTTGCAGAAGATAAAGGCTGAGAACAAAAAAACTGAATTTGGCTTTGATGTTTAAAGGAAGTGGATGCATCTGAATTTAAGTGGTAAATCACTATGATATTTTGATGAGGTGATTAAATTATCTGGAACTGCTTACGTGATTAGTGTTCTATCACATCGAGTCTGGGTTCTGTGGTTACATGCATGTCACATGTGCGCTCTGGCATTTCTGTTCACAGCTGGTACAAACTGCAATTTCTCTGTCCGTATTTGAAGATCAAAATCAGAAGCACAGACAGGGAATATGGTGACAAACAGTACTAATTGGACAAATGTTTTAACATATGCAGGGCCACAAAGTCACAATGGTGCTTGCACCTTAGATTATTGGTCAAATATCCTGAAATTAGGTTTAGGTAGTTTTACCCTGATTAGAAGGGATCTTGAGAGGTCTCCTAATTTTTCTTCTCACTCTGCTCTCCCTAACCCTAACCCTAACCCAAACATACCTGATATGATTTGGCTGTGTGTCCCCACCCAAATCTCACCTTGAATTATAACTCCCACAATCCCCATGTGTCCTGGAGGAACCCAGTGGAAGGTGATTGAATTATGGGGGTGGGTCTTTCCCATCCTGTTCTCTTAGTGAATGGGTCTCATGTGATCTGATGGTCTTACAAAATGGGAGTTTGCCTGCACAAGCTCTCTCTTTGCCTGCCACCATCCAAGTAAGATGTGACTTGCTCTTCCTTGCCTTCTGCCATGATTCTGAGGCTTCCCCAGCCACATAGAACTATGAGATCTCCATTAAACCTCTTTCCTTTGTAAATTGCCCAGTCTTAGGCTTATCTTTATCAGCAGTGTGAAAACAAACTAATAAAATACCCATCAAGAAAATTGTTCATCTTATCAAACACAACTCTCTTGGCATATTGGCATATCTTGGGCTTTGATCTGTTGATAAATGAAACATAAGTGAAGTAAATGACTACCTGTTGGGGCTTCAGGGGCCGTTTCTGTGCATTGCCTCCATTCACCATTTCACATACACATAGATACACTGTGTACATGCATAGAGTCACACAGAGGCAGTCTTACTAGGTTGTTGGCATATGAAATTCATGTGGCAACAGTAATAGACTCTACTTCTAATTCCAAGACTTAACCTCCAAATACTCCTGAGAAGGGCAAATTTACATGAACTGATTCAAGATTCTTTCGCAAGAATGGTTTTCATAGAAAGAAGGCGTTAACGTAATTATGGAATACAGAGAAAATGTAACAGAGAAGATAAAAGTTGCCTATTTCCCAGTTTTGTAGGATATATTCAGCTTCAGGGAATTATGATTAAGTCACATATTTAGATTTAGTTTATGTCATTTAATGAAATATGCTGCTTGTAAAGATTATGGGACAAAGATGTCTAATGTTCATTTTTTATTGACTTTATGTCCTTCAAATTAACTTTGTCCAAAGCAAACACTTGAATATATTTTGATTTTATTAAAATTGTAAAAGCAATTCAGTTTAAGGTTTATGTGAATGTTATGTTCTGAAATTCTATAAAATGCCTCATAGGGATAGTACTGTAGGCCATGCTCTCAGATTTTGGTATCACATTGCCTTGTTGAAGTTTAGTTCAACAGCTATAATCTATTACAAAGGGTAACATTTTGCTTTGTTAATTGTCACCAATATCCTCATTTCTTTTTGAGCTTCTGCACTTACTGAGTCAAGAAAGAGCCCTAATGTAAATGACGAGTTAATGGGTGCAGCACACCAACATGGCACATGTATACATATGTAACAAACCTGCACGTTGTGCACATGTACCCTAGAACTTAAAGTATAATAAAAAAAAAAAAAATAAGAAAGAGCTTCTGCACTTACTGAGTCAGGAAAGAGTAAGGAAAGGAAGGAAATATCTTTGTGTAGCACTGAACAGAACCCATTTTAAGAAAATTTTGCTAAATATGGTATTTTGGGGAGATGAGTGACTTTACTAATTTGTTCAGAGTTACCTTTCCCATTCTCAAATATTTTTGTTCTACTCACCTGTGAATGCTTAAAAAGACTAGTACAAAGTATAGTCCCACAGTTAGCTAAGACCTTACAGGCTTAACTACAAAAGAACTATGGAGATTTTCTTAATAAAACACTTCCCATTTGAGCCATAGGTTCACAGGATAAATATATATATATATAAAAACACTGAATATCTTAAAACCATGAATTGACCTTAAGGCTTTCAGCTTCCCTTTTCCATGATGAAACTTTTTAATCTTTTTTATTCAGACACCTGGTGGAAAAACATAGTAATGAACAAATGATTAATTTACCTATTGGGGGCAAGAGAATTAAGTTAAAATGCTTGGTGCTAAGTTTTTATTCTTTGTTTGTTTTAAAATTCACGGAAGCTCTAAATCCTCTCACAGTCTATAAATAATTCTAGTAAAGAATGCCAAGGGTAGAAATGGATTTCTCTACATGGAAGCTGGATGGCATTTGATCTCTTTAAATATACAATGATCTCACACCTCTTTCAAAGGTATATCTAATTCTGTACATCTTTTACAACAGTGTCTCCAGAAAATGGCCAGTAAAATATTTAGAGATGCATTCATTTAATTCTTATTTTGAAGCATAATGAATATTATCATTGAAAAATAAATTAAATAGCCAATATTGTTTTGTTGCTTACTATGTGTAACGCATGTATTTCATGATTTCATTTAATCCTCCGAACACTAAAGATCTAGGTTTTATTATTTTTCTCATCTTTCTAAGTAACTCAAAGGCTGGAGATAACTTATCCACAGTCACAGAACTTAAGAGAAGTCAAGGATATGATCCACACAGTCTAACTTCAAATCAAAAGCATAGCCAGACATATAAGCACAGAACCAAATGGTCCACATTTTTGTATAGCTGGAGAATATAATTTGTTCTCTAATTTGAATTATAACATGTATGTGTATCTATATATGTATCTATATGTGTATATGTATATGTATGTGTGTGTTTATCAGGTTACACCAGAAAAAGAGTTTTCTGAATTTAAAATCCTATTCAGAAACATGAAAGACTTAAGTGATCATGACATTTTATCTTCTGTTAGTTGATTTTTCATCTTTCCAGCAATCGATAGTACTTGGAGATGACTTTGAACCTAAGTCTTTCTTGACAGGGAAGAAAAGAAAAAGGTTTTTATGAAGAGACTATTAGAATTTATTAGTGTGTTCAACGATTTAACAGGACATTTAACTTGTAGTATCATGGCACAATTTGCACAAATCTCATGTAAGTTTAGTTCATTTATCTCCATAGTCAATCCATTAACTTGATGTTAATGTAACATTACATTTAACTTGAGTTACTCTCTTTCTCTTTTCTCTAAAATGCCAACTTCTGATCTTGTTTACATACTAATATGTGAACTCTGTTTAGGTGATCAGAAAACTACACAGAGATAATGGTGTTTCCAAAGCTGGTCCCTGTTATTTACTTTTGTCATAATGTTCTGCCTCTTATGCCAGTCAGAAAAAGTAAGTGAATCAGAATTGACTTATCTATTAAAATTAGTTTTCAGGAAAGTATTATACAATGAGATTTAACTTCCACAATTCTCATACTCTTAACCCCTTTAGGCTCTGTATGCAACTAACTAGATATTAGCCAATGGTCACCCTTTGTTTTATAAAATCTAGATATTGCAAGTATTAAAAGTAACATGCTGATGTTTTGATCTACTGAAGTCAAATATACAGTGTTTTTAAAGATTATTATGAAAGCAGTCACAGAAGCCAATTATTCACCCTTGTTTAGAAGTGCCTTCTCTTCACCTACACAGCTAGCTATTCAATTACATTTATGCAGATTTCCATTCTGTTCCACTTCTGTAGCATGCCATGGAACTCCGACTAATTTCAGTCCAAAGGTAACCTAGGTAGTCATAGCACATATTTGACCTAGAAAAGTCAGTAAGTTTTAGAAAATAGAATGCAGGTGGAATGTAGTCTTTAGATGTTATTACAGCCTATAACTTCTTCAGTGACCTTGGGAAAAATTACCTAACTGCTGGTATGTAAATCCATGGATATACTTAAAGTAATTGACTAATGACCAAAAAAACAATGATTTTTCTGACTATATGTCAGTGCTCATAGCAGCATTATTCAACAGCCAAAAGGTGAAAACAACCCAAGTATCTATTGATAGATAAGTGGATACACAATATGGTGTGTGTGTGTGTGTGTGTGTGTGTGTGTGTATACGATGACATATTATTCATCCATAAGAAGGAATGAAGTTCTTATATATACAACAGCATGGATGAACCTTGAAAACATAATGCTAAGTAAAACAAACCAGACACAAAAGGATAAATAATGTATAATTCCAATTATATTATATATTTGGAATTATATTATATATTTGGATTAAGCAAATTCACTGAGACAGGAAGTAGATTTGAGATTGCCAGGGGCTGAAGAGATGGGAAATGGGGAATTAATGCTTAATAGGTACAGAGCTTTTGTTTGGGATGGTTAAAAACTTTTGGAAATAGATAATAGTGATGGTTGTATAACATTATGGATGTAAATAATGTCACTGAATTTTATTCTTTAAAATGCCTCAAATGTCAAATTTAAAGTTACACATATTTAACCACAATTTTTAAAAATAGTAATATAATATGCCAAAAGACATTGAATTGTATACTTTAAATGGGTGAGTTGCATGGTATGTGAATTATATTTTATAAAAGCTGTCAAAAACAAACCAAAAAAAATGGATTTTCCTTAGGTTCAGTTGGACATAAATAGTTGTGAAAGGATCTTCATGGAGAGGTTGATGTGATATCCAAGTGATTACTGACACTATCATAGTCCTAGGATTACTTTGGTTTGCTTCCGACTCTTTTCCTGCTGGGCAAAATTTACATTCTTACGGTATTTTCATTTCTACCCTATAGTTGGGTCCATTCTGAGAAGACAGACTTGACCTAAGGGCTTAACACCGACTACATTGCTAAGCTTTTGGCACTATCAGTGTTAAAAGCTAAATATTCCTTAACTTTTGGTACTATCCATGTTATACTTTATAACAGGAATTTACTTGATATTAAATTTGACTTAGTACTATCAGTGTTAAAAGCTATATATTCCTAAGCTTTTGGTACTATCCGTGTTAAGAGTATAACATGATAAACTGTAGCTGAAATGTATCTATAGAATGATAAATTATCCACATAGTACCAAAAGCTTAGGAATTGAAGTGGTATTAAAACCTAATTTCTCTGTGGATGTGGCTGCACTAAGCTAAGGATAGCATTGCTCAAATTTGCCTGCCTTTCTCCTTAGCTACTCAAACATCACTTCAGATCACAGACAGGGCTGACCACCATAACTGAGCCTTGACAGCATTAATTATTAGATTGTTTTCAGGCCTTTCCATTTCCCTCTTGACGGAAATGTTCCTGGATACCTTAGAATCTCATAGCTTCAGCTGTTTTCTTTTCACTAAACAAAGAAAAATTCCAGATCTATTAAATCTAATTTTATATTTTGCAAGTTTAGACTCAAATTTGATTCCATATTCCAAATTATTCTGTAATCCATCATTGTTTCTAAGTAAATCATATCCTCTGACACTCTATTTTGTTATACTATACTACTTCTATACCATGTAACTACAATAACACTCTCCTGGTGTTCATTGCGTTGTGCAATTTTTAGTATATTTGTCAGTCTCCCCTAGTAAGCTATGAGCTTCACAGTGGCAGAGACCATGTGCCATTTACCTTCTCACTTCAACCAGAGTGCCTGTTCTATCATAGATGTACCCAAAAAAACTTGCTAATTGAATCAGCAAATCAAAAAAATACATCAATGTATGAATGGCATAGAAATAAACCAGTAAATAAAATAAATTATTTGCTGATTATAACAGGGCACTTTAATTTAAAAAAAATGTACAGTTTGTGACTAGTAAGATATTCAGTGGGACAGTCTGCCTGGGTAGTGATGGGTATATATATTTCCCCTATACCCTTTGTAGCCTCTGTTGTGCCCCTTCCTTCCTGGTTGTGTAATCACTCTCCAGAAGTTTTAGTCTTATTAAAGATGAGCTAGGCATTGTATTTCAAAATAAGCATAATTTCCTGCCCGTAGGATGACAAAAATATGTTGAAGGCCTGGTTCACTACTCATTCCAGTTCCAAAGTGCTCTCTGTTTTCCTTACCCACCTGAACCATGACTCAGTTGATGTGTCATTAAAAACACACCAGGAAGAGAGGAATGCAGAGCTTATAAAAGAATATCTATTAATGGTGGGACACAGTAACTCTTTTCTGAGAAATAATATATATTAAATGTTATGCGCTCCAGGTTTTTGACCCACTCAATTCCAATAGAAAATCTGTATAAGTTTTTAATCTTATAGCTTATACACTCACTAATGCCAAGTGCTGAAATGCACGCAGAGATTGCAAAGCATATGAATGAACTGTAGCTGAAATATATTTATAGAATGATAAATTATCCACATTAAATTTAGACAGCGGAAGGGAAGTCTCTCAGGGATCTACAGATTTTCAATTTCATATGAACATTTTTGTTTGATTCTGAAGTCTGGCTGTTCCATTTAAGGTAGCTATTTTTACATCGTGGCATTTCCCCTGCATTATTTTTGTTCTAATATCTTGAATAGGGATACTAAGCACTATTAGAGACTATTTATTTTAACAATTTCTGAATAAACAAAATGTAATACTTGGAATATTGTTGTCTTCATATAATAATTGTGTAGATTTAACTTTAGATGCCTGTATATTATTCATTCATTCTATCAAAATGCCTTTATTAAATATTTGTCGAGACTTTCCTATGAACCAGACACTGTGTCAATTGTTAAGGACATAGAGATAATGGACATAGTTTTGTCCTGAGAGAACTCTGGTGGGAGACAGACAAGTAAATATATTTGATTAGCAAAGAGACAATCACAGGGGCTAGAGTAACACTTAGGAATATACCTAACTCAGCCTGTAGATCATGGATGACTTCTGGGAGGAGGTGACAAGTAGAAATTAGGAACAGAGAAGAAAACAAAGACATTCTGAGAAAAGCCCAGAGAAATTCAGCAAAGAGCAAAGTTTTATTCCCTAAAGGCAGAGTGCTGAGCTTCTTTGACATATGAGAGGTCCTTATATTTAAAGCGTTAATTAACCAGCTGACATGTCTGTGCTTCGGCATTACTTCTTTCCCATGTTACCAGAAACCACTTGCCTTTTTATATTTTTCGTGAGATTCTTAATCATAATCTGTTTTGATTATGATGGAACGTGAGTCTAATATGAGTTTATGACATCCTTATCTACTCACCATAGGTTAGCTGTTCATTCCGGGAGGGTCTCCTAGTGAGTGGAGCCCAATAGTTTGAAGCAAGAAAAACATTTTCCACAAAGAGATCTTTACAACTTAACAAAAGTGTGCTTACTCCATTAATTCATTTGTTTTGTATTAAGTATTATTAGATATCTTGTGTATTAGGTATTATTAGTTATAATACTCACTTTAAAAATGATGAAACAGAAACTCATAAATGTTTCTGTCAGGAGACAGATGACATACTCAAACTAGGTAATTGAGGATCGTTTAATATAACAACTACTTATACAGTGTGAACAAGGTTTAGAATGACTGACAAGGGATGATGTGCTACCCTGAGCAGAGAGCCGTTACCACCCTAGGCTTGTATATTAGTGTCCTATTGCCTCTGTAACAAATTACTCCAAACTTTGTGACTTAAATAACACACATTTCTCATCACACAGCTCTGGAAGTCAGAAGTCTGAAACCAGTTTCACTGTGCTAACATCAAGGTATCCACAGGGCGGAGTTCCTTCTGGAAGCTCTAGTGGGAGAAGCTATGTCCTTTCCTTTTCTGGCTTCCAGAGGCTGTCCTCATTCTTCAGTTCATGCCTTCTCATCGTATCACTTTTTCTCACCTGATTCCAGTCTGTTTTTAACTGTCTTGTCTGCCTCTTAGAAACACCCTTGTGATTATAGTTAGCACCCAGCCAAATAATCCAGGATAATCTCATCCCAAGATCTTTAACTTAAACCCATCTACAAAGTCCTTTTTTCATATAAGGTAACATTCCCAAGTTCTGAGGATTATGACATGGGTTATCCTTAGGGGCTACTATTCAGCCTACCACAGCCTGAGCGGCAAAGGGAATGCAACAATTATCAGAACCCAGAAAGAACTGTGTAGGAAAGGCACCTGGCATGAAATGTGGACTTTTAATATAAAGCAACACAGCCAACTACTTCCTGATCCTACTGAATCTACTTCTCATCAACAATGAGACTGGATTTTTTTCAGTTCTTTCAGATTACCTTATCTACCCAAGAATTACTTGTCTTCCTTCCTGAACCTAGATCTCATGTTCCGCCATTTTAGTATTGAACTCATCAGAAGTTTAGAATGTTTTATATTCTTAAATTTCTGTCATTTCAACTTTCCACTAGCCAACTCTGATTAAACCCATTATGTTATTCAACCACCACTGTCCTCAAACCACAATATATATTTAAACCATGCCTCTAAAAGAGTCCCTATTCTAAAGAAACTTCAACTGGTTACCTTCTTCAGCTGCATTATCCCATCTTTTTTCTTTAGATAATAAATATTTCTCACCCACTTCCGACTGACTTCTTATTTCAACATTCTTCAACCAGCTCCTTTAAGGTGTTTAAGAACCTTCAAATCACCCAAACTGCCTTTCCTTTGTATATTATCATAAGTTGGCACTTTCTGAATAATTATTTGCTCTCTTCTACTTTGATGTCTCTATTCTGCATTCTCCTGCTTCCTTCTCCCTGTTCCGTGAAGGCAATTTTTGTACCTATATTCCTTATCCTCTTCTGCAATTGCTCTGGTTTGTTAATCTCATCTATAATCATAGCTTCATAACTGTCTGTCTACAAATGGTTCCCAAATGTATATCCCTGGCTTAGCCTCTCTTGAATTTCCCAGTTTCTAATGCCTATCTCCTCTAGGGGCTTTACCGGTAATAAAAATGAGCATACCTAAACTCAGATCCTGAATTCCTCCTAAAACCTTCTGTCTTTCCATTTTCAGTTAGTGGCATCACCAGCCTGCTATCCAGAAAAGCTCAGAACCTCATGTTGATCTTTGACTTCTGCACACTTCTATCTCTCACTCCATAGTTCCATGAATTAGAACTCTCCAGTATCTGTGTGATCATCACCCTCATTTTGGGTTTCAGTGCCCCTTTCATCTATTATCTTGCTCTCACGATAATGTGTTAACTCCTCTCCCAGCCCCTCTTGTGGCTTCTCTCCAACTGAATCTAACAGACTGTTGCTGAAGAGAATTTTGATCAAAGTATCACTCTAATTAGGTTAGATCTCTACTCAGAAATCATCACTTGTGTACGTATCACACTTTAAAAAATAATATCAAGTGCTCTGTAAATGGCAGATGTTACCACCTTTGATGTAACCATTGCACTAGGCCTTCACGATACATTCCCCTCCTAAATGTCCCAAACTTCCTCCATCCTTTCTCCAACCTAACTTTTGTTCATGATTCTTACAAAAGAAATTTTATTTTACCTCACAGCTATTTACATTTCATTTTGAAATGTAAATACCATCTACATTTCAATGTCATCTTTTCCATGAAGACTGCACTGATTTCACCAGCCAAATGTATTTCTTACTGCTGGGCTTCCTTAATACTTTAGGAACATTTCTCCTCTAGCACAAATCACATCTTCCATTGCCTTGTTTCCTTGACTAGATTCTGAGCATTTTTAGGATACAACCAAGTGTTCAAATTTTTATCCCCATTCTAAGCACCTACAAGTGGCATTGCTTTGCCCAATTATATAGATACTTAATAAATATTTATCAACTGGAATTGTTGTTGAACTAATTCAGTTCACCTTGGGCTTGCCACGTGGTCATTTCCTTTATCACTTAATTTACCAGAAGTGGCTTATGATTTTCTTTAACTTCTCATAGAAATAAGATAGGCATACTGCTCCAAAACTATACTAGATGGGAATTGATATATAACTGATTCTCATTATTCATGGTAGTTATGCCCTATAAAGGTGCCACAACCACTGAATTAGCAAATACTGAACTATTGCTTTTAGAAAAAATTGCAGGGTGAGTGTCTGCATCTCTCTTCCTGTGAGAATCTGCATCTCTCTTCCTGTGAGAATCTGCAGGGTGAATATCTCCATGTCTCTTCTTGTGAGTATCTGGTCACAACATTTTCATCAACACACCAATGCAGTTTCTTGGTTTCTTGTTTTATATGTGGTTCTACTTAAAGATGCCTAACTTAATATCTATTGTTGCTTCATTAACATAGGACTCTTGGCCAACAGCACTATAACTCACATCTGAAAGAAGCTTATCTAGAACACATATTTTCTCCATGAGGCACACCACAGCCTTCTGGTGCTTAAGAACACCAGAAAGCACTTCAGCACTATGCTGGGGAGACATTTTAAAAATCAAAATTACCAATGATAATGCAAAAATGTGAAAAACATAGCACTAAATATACATTACTGCAAAAGTACATCTGTTTACAGTATGAGCTGAAACAAGAAAGCAAAGCATCATCTCCTTCAACTTCAGCTGGAAATGTGTGTGTCAGGCTACTCACATTTCTCTCTGCTCTGCACATGTCAGTGACTGACCACAAAAGCACTGTGAATTTCTATTTTGGGGTTACAAATAGACTTTAGCAACTAGGCAAATTAGCAAATATGGAATAAACAAATAATGAGTATCAACTGTATGTGCCTCTGTGGCATGTTGCTACGGTAATGGTTCCTCAAAAAGTCTTGCTTGCCTGTATTCCTATCCTTGTGTAATCCCCTCCCATGTGGATATTGACTTTGGTCATGTGACTTGCTTTGGTCAATAAGCCATTAGTAAATACGAAGCAATCAGGGGTTTGAAAGGCATCTGTGCATTAGGCCTTAAAGTCTTGGAATGCTGCTGCCATGAGAAGAAGCCGGGAATATTGGGTTAAAGAGGCACAGTCCAGCAGACAGCTAGCATTCACAAAACATGTGAGTGAGACCATCTTAGACCACTTAGCCATGGCCAAGGTACAAGTTGACTGCAGCCACAAAAGTGATTCCAAGCCACTCAATTAGAAAACTACTGAGCTCACAGCATCCCAAATTGCTGAGCCACAGATTGTGAACAAACAAAACAGTGGTCTTAAGCCACTACACGTTGGAGTAATTCGTTACAAAGCAATAAATACTTAATACAACCTCCGTATTCCTCACCTATAATTTCATCACTTAAAAAAAATTCTGTGCTTCAAAGAACCCTGCAGTTTCTTTGCAAGCAAACATTCTTCTTATCTAAAAAATTCATTTATCTCTTGGGTTTTGTATTATAATTGTTTCTTCTAGAGTTTTGGTAGCATGAGTACTTAAGAAAAATATTAAATGGCACCTCACCATCTAAGCTCCTTTTAAGTATTGTAGTATCCCAGGTTCTTCATAGTCCAGCAAAGGAGGAGCAATATCCCTAAGGCAATTGCTCATTTCTAATACTACATACTGGGAACATTTCTGTAGCAAACATAACACATTATTTCTATTATCTTGACTGTTTTTTTCTTCTTTTTTCATGAGCGACGGTTCCCCAAGCCTCTCTGACTTGTAAAAAAGTTTTTTAAATGTATTTTTTACCAATCTACTTGGATTTGAGTCATCAGAATAGAAAGTATATTATTTTACTAAAAGATTTCCAGTGGCATCTACACTAGTATTTTTCATTTGTTATGGGAGTGTGTATGTGCAATGAAAGATGTGGCAGTAAAAGACCTAATATTTCCTTCTCAGAAATGGAAAATAGAAATAGGTAGGTAAGAGACATAGTAAAATAAAATATATACATAAATGTAATATAACTATAGAAATGAACTGACATTTTAAGGTCTTACTTAAAGCAATATTTAGTATATTTTTCTTTATTTAGGCTTTTTAAATTCTTTTACAGTAAGCCTGACAATTATAAATCATTAAAGAT